>NW_010972786.1:36030-36447 GCF_000737465.1 Haliaeetus leucocephalus
TCTTGTGGGATATTTGGAAAACAACGGACATATAGCGAACAAGAGACACAATGGGACTGTTCAATCTGTGAGCCAGAGGCCTCTGCAGGCAGCAGGCCTCAAGAAGGTAGCGAAGGTCAACTGCTGCTACAAGTTTGATGAAGCAAGCACAAAAAGCAGAACAAAGTTGGGCATATGTGACTGAAAGCAGGACACCAGGCAAGACACAGACAGGAGGAATCATTTGCGTGATCAGAAGACCTTATCCAGTTGAACTATTGCTTTAGGCGCGTGGACAACACATGTTAACCAATCAACAGATGGTTTACGCATAAGCGGGAACTAGAATGCATACATAGACCGAGCTATTTGGACAATAAAGTGTCATCTGCTTGATCATATTGATTGTGTGCAGTGTCCGTGACTTCCGCGTCGACA
>NW_010972786.1:36457-47428 GCF_000737465.1 Haliaeetus leucocephalus
CACTCTCTCTGTGTGCAGTGGACAGTCTCAGCAGTACCCCGCTTCTTTGGAGGCAGAGAGTTACACTGTCGCTCTTGGCATCTGTTTTGTCTGGGATGTTTTTAGAGGCAACGCGTCTCAAAGTGTACTGCCCTGCTTGCACGTGCTGGAGAGGTAGCTTATGGCTGTTGCTTCCTTGGTAAGGAGAAGGAGGCAGCAGTGCTGTGCGTGGGGTAGGTGTGTAAGCAGGGGGTGAGGTGGCAGCAGGGCTCCTGCCTGCGTACTCCAGCCCCAAGTGTAGCCCTGGCCACAGGTGTCCAGATGTAAGTGTGGGGGCACAGCACGGAGGGCAAGGCCTTGCCCCTGTTGCCCCGAGCTCCTGATGCACCACTGCCTCGGCAGCCTCTGCTGCTCGCTCAGAGCCCTTCTGCAAACCCCACGTCTCCCCCACGTCCTGTCCCAGACTGCTTCCCACAGGGAGAATCTTCCTGCCCCGCTCCTTCCAGAAGGTGGAAGGGGAGTGATAACGGAGACTATAGTCGCTAATACAGACTTGCCCAGTGAGTCGTCATCGCAGGCGTCTTTGCGCCTCGCCCTGTTTGGCAGCCCCTCGCTGCAGAGCCCCTCGCCCTGCTGCAGAGCCCCTCTTCTGCCCCCTCCCAGGCCCCCGCGCCTTCCAGCTCAAAAATCCTGTCTTCTCTTCCAGCCCCAGCTCCTGGCACCGATTTCCAACACTCATCTACCAGCTGTACTTAGAAAAATGTCATTCAGAAAAGAGCCCCGCAGCTTAAAAAAGAGGACAAGGCTGAGAAAGATGGACCCATTGTAGACTTTGTCAGGCCCTTTATTTATCCTGTGATTAAGGTTGGGGTGACAGAGGTGTCGAACTCTGCAGAAGAACATTGCTGCTGTGGCAGAAGGTGCTTCAGAGGTAGGAGACAGCTGGAGCCCGCACGGGCAGCGTTTGGAGGGGGCCAAGGGAAAAGGTGCTGGGGAAAGAAGGATGTGTTTCTGCATATGGTGACCTCTGTGGGATTGTGCTTGTTGTCACAGGGTCATTTACTGTGTTGTTTCAAGGATGGGGTCTTCATGCTTTTAGTCGGTTAGGAAACCAGCGGTACTTTGGCTTACATTTCACCTCTTGTTTTTTCTTTCATACTGTCTGCGCAGAGAAAGCGCAGGCTGGATTTAAACTGGGGCTGCTGTTTTCTCCTGGAGATTGGTGAAACTTTCCTTGAACAGAGAGCAAAAGGAATTTGTTGGAGCTTTTGCAATAGCAGTGATGTGTCAAGGTTAGAAAAAGTCTAACCATGCATGAGGCTCCAGGGTCTGGTGGTACAGGAGAAAAAAGTTTGCCTGAAAATCAAAGCTGTTGTCTCTAGAGTGCAGGAATGCATTTTCCTTTTGACTGTCGTGGGAAATGCAAAGCCAGGAACTGGCCCAGCAGTAAACTGATTTGGGGCTTGATTTCTTCACCCTTACACTGAGCACCTTATTTCAGAGGGCCTATTCGTGAAAGCAGCAGTAGTGCTCACGCAGGAGGATGCTGTTCTGTTCAGTAGAGGGGGCAGAACCATCCCTTCTGAGGCTGCTTGAGCTACTGCTTGCTTTGGAAAGCAGCACAGCAACCTTCCTTCCCCTCTGCTATTTTCTTTGTGGGATTTATTTATTAAAAGTGAACCGAAGGATGTGCTGTGAACACCAGATTAACATGGCTATGCAAACGAAGACCCCTGGTATTTGATAACTTACTGAGTGAGTGTGATTGCCTGGTCACCAGCTGTTAGAGTGAATCCTGGCGGAGAACAGGCAAAGGGGAAAGTCATCACTAGATTAAATAAGAAAAAAGCAAATAAAACCATCAATAACTCGCTAACAAAATACTTACCTCCCTGTCATCCTCAGGAATCCATTTCTTGTAGTTCTGCAATTCCCTGTTTTCTCTAGCTGAAGAAATGGTGTCATTATATTAAAAAAAAAATGCTGAAAGGATATATCCATTAAATAAAATTTACACAGAATGTCTTCGTATATAATGTTTTTTTTACCCGGGAATATGAAAGGTACCTTCTTATAAAACAGCATGGTTGTAGATTAGTTCATGTATTCCTAAATACAGCTAAGTAAGCTTTCAACTTAAAGATTTGTCTAAGTTAATAGCATTTCTCTTAAATACAGCCTGTTAATGTTAGCATGAACGAACGGAAGGAGATAAAGAACGCTGTGCGCAACTGAAATTACGGGGTTGATTTTCCAATAGGCAGAGTGAATTTGCTAAAATTAGAAATATTCCCACATACCTGAGTTAGCGTCTTCCTTTTTACTTCGGTGTCACTTGCTACATTAACAGTAGAGTGGTAATGATAGGTGTTTTCTGCCTGTGGGACATGAATGCTGGAAGAATGGGTGGAGGAATCTGGATCCATTCCTGAGATGACAGTACAAAAATCCTCTGCGTAAATTTATCCTTTTAAACCCAAAGGGTCTCAGTTTTGAAGACTACCTTGTGGTACAGTCTGATAAATATAATAGTGATGAAAATGCAAGAAAGGAAAACTTTACTCCCGTAGGCACTTTTAAATGACATGTTGTTACTTTGTAACAAGTGAACTCCTGCCTTAGTTGTTGTCTAGCTGGTCAAAGCTACACCCACAGTCGCCTGTACCTCCTTTTCTGTGTCTTTCTATGAGGTCGTGATGGTATAATACAACACAGATCTGTGTTGCATCTCAGCGCCATCTTCCCTAGCCAACTTGCCAAACTAACACAACAAAGACGTGGTCTGAGGCATCACATGTTTGCTTGAGATTCCTCCAGTACTTAGGCAAGCCGGGAGGACGTTTGAAAGAGACGAACTGATGTTTCTAGCTCTGAATTTTTGGCTTGGCATTATTTACAATTCAGTATTAAAAAATGCTTGTAGGCTGTCATACATCAAGAAATGTTGGTATAATTTCAAAATAGGGGACTGACCAGAGGGCAGAGCAGAAATTTCAGTTGGTCGGTATGACTTCCTTAATGGCTTCCTTTAGTGGAGTTCAAAGCAGCTAAAGGACTGGGACAAACGTATGATCTGCTGAACCTCTTCGTGTGCATTTTAAAGGTCTGAGGACACTGTATGAGATGCAAACTACTCGCTAGCTCTTGTCCCAAGCCTCAGCTGCTTTCCACTGAAGGAACCTGCAGCAAGGCAGTAGGAGACTGCAGCACTGGCAACATTAGGTGAACTCCCATGGTGGGGGCATGAAGCCAGCAGAAACATCTGCAGGATGGAGGGGGCTAAAAACCTGCACAGGACTGAATCCAAGACCTTTTTCTCCGTGGCAGACCTTGTTTATTAGGGTCTGGTAGTTATGAGAAGGAGCAGCAGGTATTCCTTGTCTGGACCTCTCAGAGCCAGAAAGATGGATCATGCTGGATGGAGCAAGGACATTTGGTTTCCCTGAGGCGCTGACATCTCCAAGGTGGTGATACGAGGCATCAGGAATGGAAACCCACTTCTTTAGGAGAAGGAAAAGCCTGTGAGCTCAGACTCTACAATAATTCACCTGGCTGTGTGCCTGGCCCTGAGCGCCAGGAGCCCTTTCCAGCTCTGCTTTGCATTTTGCAAGTTGTTTCTAGAAGTGACCGCTTTTCATGGGCGTGTCGCAGTGTGATGAATGACTGAGGACGATCAGCGAGGACAGCTGTCTCCACCAAGGCTCTGTGAGTCAGCTACCCCATGTCTAGCTGCTACTTTTCTGCCTTAAAAGCCTCAATATTCTCCACTCGGCTCACCTTCCTGCTCTTTCCTGGTCTCCAGATCCATTAGTCTGTCTGGGCTGGTACCCATTAAACTGCTGAACATGGGCTGCTCCAAGCAATCTAATCAGTGCTGCAGCTCTTGAAGGCAGAAATAGTAAGAAACTGAGTCACCAGAGCAGGCAGTCTGGCCCTTGGATTAAGAGAGAAGTTTTGTGAGGGCTTGTCATTGTTTGTGGAGAACCACGGAAGCTGCTGTGGACAGTATTTGATTGCCGTGACAGTGGTTATTAATAAATACTTTGCTAATGCAAACCAGCAGTATTCCTAGATCCAATAGTCTTGAGTTTTGCAAGGTTTCCAGTACCAGTGGTCTCTGTGTCACTTCCCAAATGCAGAGAGGCTTGTGCAACAGGGCAGTATTGTTACCTTACAGCCCCAAGTGAGGAAACCGAGGCACAGGCTTTCAAAGCATTTGGTGCAAGGTTGCTCAGGCAGTCTGTGATAAGACATTGCCTAAGGCAAGTAGATCTGCACGTGTGCTAGGAGGACCATCGCTTGACTGAGCTGCATTTTACACTGGCACATGTATTTTTTTTCTTGTACAATTTACAACAAGCATTGTAAAGAGTATGTTTAGTGCAAGCCCTTTACCATCAAGTACAGGATTAAAAAGACATCTGGAAAACGTTTAGCTCCTTAACCCTGTATTGGAGTAGAGCTTTGGGAATGCTTTGTTTAATGCAATACTGACTTTGTCAGTAAAGTTGCTTGGGGTTCATCCCTCAGATAGTTCTGAGCCCTCTTTGTCAATCAGTGTTACTCCTTTCAAGACTGTGGTGAGAAAGCTTGAATGTTTTTTGACTGAGGACAAATTTGGCCAGAGTCGCTTTTGGTACATAATAGCGTGTGCATGGTTGCATAGTCACAGCCTTTTCTTGTAGAAGTTTGTTTCTATGCATTCAGGATGGGCACATGCATATTCTGAGTGTTATACCCTTAGTGAGAATCAGCCATTGAAAACGTTTCCTCAAATGTAGCATTTTTCCTATTCATTTCCATAAGAATAAAGTACTGAGACTTCAACTGGACAAAATGAGCAAAATAGCTCACTTCAGGAGATGTTAGTGTTGGTTCCTAGCATAGGGATTGAGTGATCTAAAATGGCCTTTTTCTTGTCCCTTTCCCATGAGTGCAAGGGGGTGTGAGTCCTTCGCTAGGGTACAGCTCTAAGGTGGACACTGATTTGGAGCAAAGGCACATCTAACAAAGTATCGGACAAAATGATGTAATGTTCTCTGAGGCAAGAAAGGTAAAACCGTGAAGTAATTATGGTAAAGAGGAAATGAAGATATTTGCCAGATGGATCAATGCAAGGCTTGGAAGTATCTAAATGTAAAGTCAGCCAGAGTCTCTCTCAGCCATCAGTAGCAAAGATACCGTAAAACTGCTTGCCCGTGGGACTGTGCCAGATACCATGTTTACACGTGAATCATCTGCGGGACATTGGTTAGAAAAAAAATAAAACCAAAGCTGTGACATTGGCCACAGGATGAGTTATTATTCAGCATATGACAGTAATAAACCATGAAATTCCCTTCAGGTTTCCCTCTTCTCCAATTGCTTTTCCTGACCCTGTTCCCTGACAACCTGCTCTCTCCACCTAATTGATCCTTTCCCTAATTCTGCAGGGGTTACTAAAAGGCATGGGCAAGTTATCTTAGAATTTATTTTCCAGTTTGGTAACTAGTAACTTTTTCTCAGTGGTAGGTTATAGGTGTGAGAATGTGATGACTCCCTGGCCTCCTGGCCTCTGTTCTTAGGGAAATGCATATTCTACCATGAGAGAAAACATCTGGAAGTGTAAGGAGAAATATTAAAATCCCTAATGAGTCAGCCAAGCAGCACAGCCAGGTCTATAAAAAAGACTGTGAGTCCACAAGGGATCTTTGTTTGAGGGGACCTGCAAGAAACCCCATTCTAAAGCCCTAGCAGAGCCATAAGATTCACAGTAGCGACCACCTTTGCGTGACTGTATTTTTGTTGCCCCAAACAGTGATCTCAAAGAGGATGAATGAGAAACCCAAGCTCAGTTTTTCACTCTGCCACAGATCTCCTGGGTGATTGTGCCAACTGGCTTTGGTTGGAATTCATTTCACCTCGCGTGAAGAAGCAAATTGTCTACGCTTTCTTCTTACTTAAGGGAGCAAGGCAGTACCTCCAAAGGACAATTCATTCCACTTACCTGAAGGTGAGGAGAGCTATGCTCTGGAGGTGCTGATCTCCATCCAGGCTCTACAGCAAAACCAGCTGAACTGGCTTGTGCTCGGGGACAACCTCTTGCGCATACAATCTGCCTTTCTGCGGTCCCTTGATTGCCACAGTCATGTTGCTTTCAATTCTGAAGCCCAACCTGGATGCTCTTCCCTGAGGAGTAACATGCTCCAGTGCCTCCTGTGCTGAATGTAGACTGTCCCTGTGAATTGCAAGGTTTACTAGAGACATATTTGGAAGGAGTCAGGCCCTGTCTGTCTCAAGACCTGACCCAGACTGCTAGGCAAGTGTTAAAAAAGAGAGTACTGGAAGGGCATGAAAATACATGAGTAAGCGATGGAATAGTTTGCATTTTTTTTGCTCTAAGAGGGAGAGAGATGATGTAGCAGATAAAAAGAAAAAAAAAGCCCAAACAAACCAACATAAACCAAACCAAACCGCCCCAATGTTTTAACTTATGTACAGAGCAAACTGGATATGAAGTCCTTGAGGTGCACCAGCACTGTCAGTTTTGTGTGTTCCCTGGTTTGCTGCAAGCGCTGGGCTCCAGTAACCTGTGCTGGATACCTGCCAGTCTGCTCCATGGCTCCACGTGGGAGCAAAGCAAACAGTGCTGTGGATTAGAAACCAAGGTGTAAAAAAGTAGCTGACAGCATGGCTTGCTCCCTGCTGGCTGTGGGGTTTAAGCCCTTAAAGCCAGAGGAGCTCAGGAGCTCCCAGAGGTATTTTTTCCTGCAGAACTGGTTTTCATGGCAAAGCTCCACTTCCATGTTTCATTCCTACCATTGAGATGAATTAAGCTTTTTTCTCCCCTGTCTCATGAGCTAGAGGTGGGATGCCGCTTCCCTGCATGTTGGCAAACACCGCTCACATTTGAATGCTCTCATACTTCTTGTTTGATCAAGCAGATTCAGGAAGCAGGTAGGAGAGATGAGCCCGTGGCTTGTATCCTACGAAAGAGAGTAGGGATGCAAGCTGGGGGTAATCAAGCTCGCTCTATTTTTATTTATTTATTGATTGATTACACAAGGCCTTTGCTGTTCTGGATTCCAAAACTAGCAATAGTGAAGTGCGTGTGGGAGATAAACAGGATGGTTGTCTATGTGGTATTGGGTCAGGAAAGCAATTGCTTTGCAGTGTTGTGGAAGATGAGCAGTCAGACCCAGCCCTGAGCCTTCTCTTCTCCCCGCTGCACAGTGGCAGTTCCTTCCGCCTGCCCTGGTGTGCCATGTGCCCCGGCCCCTCACCATCTCGAAGGCGCTGAGCTGGGCCCGCACCGCGTTTGTCAGTGTCTTTCTGTCCTGGGGAGACCAGAATGGGACACGGGAGTCCGCATGGAGTCTCAAAAGTGCCAAATAAGAGAGGAGAGCGTTTTTTGTTTTTTTTAAAGTGGGTTTGATTGGGTTTTATTGTTTTCTACTTGGGTTGTATTGTTTTCTTATTGGTGTTTTTAATTGTTTATTGCCCAATCTTGCCAAAACTTCTTCCTGCCAGAACTCAAGGCTTGTGCTTCTCTAAAGAGCTGTCTCTCCATCTTGAATGTTTCCAGGGATGGGGCATCTACCTTCTTTGATGACCTGTTGCTATACTCTGCACACTGCGCACCCCCCAGTGGCTTTGATATCCTCAGAGTGGCAAAATGCCACCTGCAGGCCCCAGTAACCTGGGTGGCACTCCAGGGGAGTCCAAGAGTGGTGTCTGGCGGCATCTGGTGATGTCCAGCGGTGTCTGGGGGCCTCTGGCGACCTCCAGCTGTCTCCGATGGTCCCCACTGGTCTCTGTTCATCTCCAGTGGTCTGTGACGGTCTCCGGTGGTGTCCAGCAGTCTCCAGTGGGCTCCAAGGGATTCGTCCTGGTGCTGTGGTGCTACCGGCCAGAAGATGGCAGCCCTTCTGCTCACCTCTTCCCCAGGGCTGAGGGCGGAGGAGATGGCCCCCCTCGATGAGGGGCAAGGGTGGGAAAGCAGGGCTCATCTGCGGCTGTCAAGCCGGGCGATCTTCCTGATGAGCCTGCCGAGCGGACGCATGTGGCTGTGGATGGCCCACTTATGGCTGGCGTCGGCTGCGGGGGTGGTGCCGCTTGTTGGGAGCTGGCTGTTTAGAGGGTCCCTGAGAGCCCCCGGTGGTCCTGCGGCGCTTTGGGCACCGTGGTGCCGGAGGAACCCCGGGCACGGTGGTGTAGTGCCCCGTCAGCCCTGCGCAAGGTGGATGTAGCTCCATTGATTCTTCCTGCTCTTGAGGTGGATCCACCTCCACGGGCTCATCGCCATTCTGTGGTGGGTCGACCTCCGTGGACTCGACTCGCCTGCCGTAGGTAGGTGTTGCTCCTCCCATCAGCCTGCTTGCGTTTTTTGGGCTGTGGAGGCATCCTCAGTGGCTCCAAGAACCTCTTCTGTCTCTTCCCACTGACCGTGGGCTCTCGCCTCGCGTCGCCGGGTCCTCCTCTACCAAGGACGCTTGGTGTCAGAGTCTCTAGCTGCAGAGCGAGCTGTGGGCCGGCCACAGGGGTGCCAGCTTGTGTAACAGAAGGCTGGTGACGTCACCACTGGAAGTTGCTGTGGCTGGTATGGTGGCTCATGTTGCCCCATTCCGGGTGGCCATTTTGCTTGCCAGAGAGAAAGGCTGCCCCTCGGGCGCCGGGCCTGCCCTCCAGCTGCCCTTGTGTGCCCTGGGCTCCAGCCCCCTCCTCGTGCCAGGCCCGGAGTCCCCTCAACAGGACAGTGGCCGCAGTGTCCCGGGAGGGTCGGGGAGTCTCCGTTAGCCTCCAACCGCTCGGCTCCCTGCAAGTGGCGTTGTCCCCGCACCTGACAGCAGCAGAGAGGGGCAGAGGGGAGGAGAGGGCCTGGCGTCCTCCGGGCTGCTGCGCAGGGGTGACAGGAGGAGTCCACTGTAGGGCCACCGAGGGAGGTCGTTGGGGCCTGGAGGTGGGGTTTTCAGTCTGAGGACGGGGAGGCCCGTGGGAGCTTGCTGTCGCCGGCTACTTCTGGCCTCAGCTACCAAATGGGTGGTTGAAGATGAAGCCAGAGCTGCCCTGGCGTTGCTCAAAGAATAGCTGCAGATGGGTCGTGCCTCTAGACAAGCACGCAGGACCGATTTGATCTTGGCTATGGGCTCTTCAGGGGAGTGCTTAGGGTGAAGGGTGTGTAGGTGCTTCTCTCCCATCAGGTGATTGCCATGTGCAGTGTAAAAGCTGCGGGGAGTACCACATCAGTTAAGGAGTAAATAAAGGGAGGTGTTTTTCCTTCCTCCACAGTGACTCAATGAGAAGCAGTCTGCAAACAGAAACCTTGCTGACTGTGGCTGGAAGAAGGAAACTGAAGCTGGCTGTGAAGGTGTTTCTGGTGACGGCTTGCTGTGCCTGTGCTGCCACGGTGACAGCACATCCCAACGTGCCCCTTTGTCCTGTGTCATTCCAGTCCTCTGCTTTCATGGCCTGTATAGATACAGAAGGCAATGCTGACTTCTAACGTGTGCGCTGGTGTCATGGGGGAAGGTGTCATCTCTCCGCTATTTACTAGTTTCCTTTCTCCCTTTGGCTCGTGCTTCTTCTCTCAAGGCCACTGTGCAGACCGCATCTTTAGAGGATTGTTTGTCTTTTCTTTGGGTTAGATTTTTGCTAGCTTTTAGGTGACAGAGAGAGGTGGCGCAGGTGGGGAGGAGGTGCTGATGAGCACTGTCATTTTCCTGTAATGAAAACCATTCTGGATGATGGAGATGTCAGGACACCTTTTCTATCTTCCTACCATACTTGTTGCCATGATGCCGCATGAGCAGGAATAAAATAGGAGATAGGTTTAGGCAGTAGTGGCCAGAGGGCAGCTTGTCTCTAGGATATTTCCTTGGCCTGAGTTGATAGGCAAGTAATCTTTATTGGAAAATGTTCTGCTATGAGTGTGCTTGTGAATACTTAGCCCGGTGCAACTGTGACTCCTGGGAGGAGATTAACTCAAGGGCGTGCCTGCCTCTATCAGCTTGATAATAGCTGATAGATGATAGAGATAAAACCTCCTTTGTTTTTCCTCAGATTGCATTATTTCTTCTTTTCTTGGGTACACTTTTAGGTTACGTATGTTATAAAGACTTGGATAATTTTTCTTGAGTCAAGTTATTTAATGAATCACTCAGGACAATTACTATTTGAGTGAATTGACTTTGGTTCTTCATGAACTTCTTCCTGAATACAAAACTGGGTTTGCATCATTGGGAATAAAGGAGAAGAAGGTACTGCAGAACTACCAGGGGGTTCTCTGACTTTATAGTCCCACAGGGAACACTGGAAGTGAAAGCTGAATTTGCCTGCCTCTTCACTGTATGTCAATACTAATAATCTCGATAAAGCCTATGTATTCAGTGCTACATTTTTGCACAGTTTCACAGCAATGTGCAGACATTTGAAAGTAGTACAGGCTCTTCTCTTAACTCATTTCCTCTTTGAGATGGTAAAATATATTTTCTAAAAGGGAGAGAAGATGAAACTATTTCAGTTGACTTGCTTAGGCTATGTTGCTTAGGGAGCTACCATGGAACCGATTCTTTACGTGTCCACAGCGTTCCTCCCTGGAGGTTCACCTTCCCTTGAGGGGTGGGGGGTGCGTGTGTCATACCGACAAGTCACCTCCAGCAATCATTCCACGGGCTGTCGCTGTGCCCGGGAGGCCCGGGGGTCTCTCCCTGCCCTTGGCGGCCATGCCCTGGGCCCAGCTGCTGGGCGTCCCTGGCGCCTGCTCTGCCACTCGGCTCGCAAGGAGAAGCCTGGTGCTGTTCCTCTTCTCTCGGGCCATGGCAGGAACCAAGCGTGCAGCGCAGAGACCGCCCCTATTAGCCGTCCCCTCTCTGCGCCAGAGCTAAAGCCTGTGCGGCCCCGCAGCCAGGAGGAGCAGGGACTTGATGTGGCTGGACACAACCCCTTTTCGTGGGGCGTAAGGGGGGTGATTTCGGCAGCCGCAGCCTGGAGGCAAGCCAAAGTGTAACCAGAGCC
>NW_010972787.1:0-3224 GCF_000737465.1 Haliaeetus leucocephalus
AGTAATACCAGACATTTGAATGCTGTAAAATAAAACTATTCTACATATAAAAAGATACAGTAGAAAACAGACCCTATAAGGTTATACAAATAATGCAGAGGTAAACAGCTTTAAATTATTTTTCCTAAAATTCCTACATATACAAAAGCCATTTCATTAAAATTTCCTGCTTGAAGAAATTCTACTTAAATAACATGCTCATGTTTCATATCAATTCCTTCTTAGAAAAATAATTACCTTTTCTCAAGAACATTCTATTTTGGTATTAAGTATTTAAAGATTATTTTTTAAAATATGTGTTCTTTTATCTTTGTTGGAGTTTAGGTCTTGGTATTTTTATTCTGAACAGTTCCTAAACACTTTCTTGAAGTGAGAAGAGAGAGGAAAATGCTTTGTAAAAGTAGAATAAAAGTTAAAGAGGTTAGGTGTCAACCAGACCCGCGGAACAGCATTCCACTCTCTGTTTTAATCTTGGCAAGACATTCCACTAATGAGTAAATGATGTACCTTTTACATAGCATTACTTTAGTTGAACTTTCACCGTGTGGGAAGATATTGGAAGACATTTTGAACCTACAGTTTAATATACATTCAAAGGCAAATTCTTTAGTTGTTCTCATAAATTAACACAAAATAAGCAATGCTTATTCACTTTTTTTTTTGTCGATATGAGTGTCAGAAAATATTAGTCTTCCAGACACTTGCAGAGTTTAGTTGCCAGGTTAGGAAAATGTTAAGTACCCACTTAACTTCATGTGTTGAAGTGCTTTCCTAAACATTTTTACTAAGAAATGTAACCTGATAGTTGTAGCCATTCCCATTCCTTTTCCTATTCCTATTATGATTCCATTAGGAATAAGACTGATCACAGAATTCTCTTTACCTGACAGTCCTAACATATATGCAACCTTAGTAAAATCAATGTTACATTGAAAAATAAGTTAATGATTGAGGAATTATTCATCAAGTTTTGTTGGGGGAGAGTTTACAAAAATAAACTATGTTCTTAGCTGAAAGCTTAGCTGTTTCATGGTAAAGTGTTCTCTACGTTTCAGAATTCTATCTCATTTATAACAGTGTAACGTAGCAATAAGTCTATGAAATTTGCTAGTCTTATCCAAAGATTTGCAACTTATAACATTGACCAGAATTTTATTTGGTTTTTTTTACAACTTTTCCTTACCTGGCCTTCAGTCCTAGAAACTACGAGCTAGGTCTTTCCACAGGAAATACATAGGCAAAGAGTTGGTATCCAAGACTGAATAACCATGTAACAGAGTACTATGATTGTTGCTTTGTCATTCTGTTTGGGTATGATAAATGTAATATCTCATGCAAGAAAACTAATTACTATTACGTCTGTGAAAGAAGAAAAAGAATGGCTAGACTGATTTACAGGAATCACTTGCATGATTTTTTTACAAAGTCACTATTTTATGAATACTGTAATTTTTGTTGTGTGTCCTGTTTCTTTTGTTTACTTTTTTTTTCTGTGTGATGTCTCTTTGGCATACAAATTTTTCAGGTACACACCCTCCCTCCCCCCAAGGACCACCTGATCCACCAACATCCCTTAGTCCACCGCTACGACTCAGCCCACTTATACCACTTACACCTTTGCCACCAGCCTACCAAACCAGACAGTGACATCAGCCATAACTTCAGCAGTTACATCATGACACCTCAGATTACGGTGACCACTTCCAAGACACCTTCTGATTCTATAACCAGTACGTACAAATCAGTGGTTGTTCAATTCTCTCAGCATGCTAAGGTATGCTCTCCTATTATCTACATTGCATTAACAGTGAGTTAAAACTTTTTCAAACAGCTCTAATTACTTTTGCATTACAAAAAGATCATTGTGCTTCCTGGAGTTGGAAACAGTATAGTATCTTAGACAATGCATACTTAAGAAAAAGAACGTTCTAAATTTGTAGTCAAATATGTACTTACTTGTATTTTGACCCACCTGGACCTGTCAGAACATTTCCCATTTCCTTACAAGTAAGCCACAATTTTACCAAAAGAAAGAAAATGGCATTCTGCTATTTCGAAATCACAAGCCAGATTTTTATTTGAGTTAGACTGCAATAAATTCAGAGTGACTGCCAAGACCGTACGTATACATCTAAACTCGAACTTTGATCTAGTCATACTTCAGGATCATCACAAAGGCTTGCAGAGAAAAATTACTTAAATCAAAGGACCAAGTAGCTGAGCTTGCCAGCTGGCATGGATGTAGGCAAAAAAAAGATATAGCAAAAAATGTCTCTACAAATGTTTGACATAAATGCATCTCCTTGAATGAAATATGAAGACCAGATTGTTTTGCAAGACTAATGAGTCTTAATAAGTGTTGACCAAGGTAAGCTAGTTTTTGTCTTCAGGTCTGGCTCGAAGAGAGCTGGTGATTGACGTGTAATGCCAAGAGCTGCGCATGCTTAGCACTTCCTGAAAAGGGGGCCTGTGTTCATAAAATAACCCTCTTAAAAGCAGCTGGATAGTTGTCTTCTAAACCGTTTGGTAGTCTCATATGGACAACTGCTTGTACTAACTAACATTCATTATGGTGTTTCTGTTAGGGCAGTGAATGTGATGCCATCATTTCAGGAGACTTCAGAGAAGACAGTGGGGGAAATGCATCTTAACCACAGCAATTAGAATTTATTTCTGGAAAAGGGTTTTTTTGTAAAGATGATCCATCTATAAACCTCTCTGTGGGTCTGATACTGAAAAGCACTGAGAATCTCCTCAGCACCAAGGGTTTTCCCTTTGGTTCAGCAAAAACTAGTTTGTCAAAGTGTTTTTTCCATCTTAAAATGCCATTGGTCACAAACATGTGGACCCGTCTCTGGCATAGCACACCACTAGCACAACATGTCATCGTAACTTCTTACCAAGTTTAATTATTGCTAAAGCATCCACATAAACCTAGTGGGTTCCATAAGACACAATGGGCTAAACACAACATGCTTTTAAGGCAAGGCATAGATTTTGCCAGGTGAAATATGGACTTTTTCTATAATTCCGTGTGAAAACGTTTGTTTTTAAAAAGTTCTACTTGAACTTTATTACGTGTTTTCAGAACTCCAGCTCGTAATCCCCCACCGAGCCTCCCCGCTCTCGACAGAGGGGGCTGAGGACTCCCCTCACGGCGGCGGCGGCGGGCGCCCCCTCGCGCTAAAATGGCGCCCCCACCGGCCGCCCGACGGCTGGGGGCG
>NW_010972787.1:3455-13932 GCF_000737465.1 Haliaeetus leucocephalus
CCTTTGTCCTCCCCGTCGGTGTCTGAGGAGGGCTTGCTTCAGTGGGCGGCATGGGGCGCTGTTCCGCGGCGTGGGGGTGCCCCTGCGTGGCTGGCCGTGTTCTTCACAGCGTCCGGGTTTGTGCGGTGGGAGCCGGCGCGGTCCCTGTGCCCCAGCCCTGCGCGGAAGCTGTGGGAATGTCTTCCTGCAGATTCGAGGGGTCTGTGCTGCGCAGGGAGGAGGTGAGGGTCGCTCAGGAGCAAAGCCAGACTCGTGCAGGAGATGCACGCAAGCCTGTTCGGTAGGAAGTCTCTTCCTGTGCCAGTGCACCTCTAGGTACCGTGGAGAATGCTTTCTTGGCCAGTTTGTCAGTACACGTGTGCAAGGGCTGGTGGGCTGCTTTTTGGGGCAATGCTGCCTATCGTGACAGAAATGCTAATGCTGAAAGTGCAAAACTGTCAGCAGTTGCTAGCAGCCGAATGTGTGTCTATGTATATTTATATGCATATTGGTGTGTGCCATGGTTCACTAAGAGTGTTCAGAAAATTGATAGGTCAGTTTTAGACTTTGTCCAATTAATAGTTGTTGATACGTTCCACGCTAATGGTTAGCTCTTATTAATTGTTATCACCAAATAGTCAAAACAGTCCTCAAGATTATATCCAAAGTTAGATATGGGTGTACGATATTGTGGAGCTGATAACTGTATTGTAAGCACTGATGACAACAGTAATTGATGGTCTTAGTCACCAAGGTGAGAGCAATTAGGTTCAAGAGCTCTCTAATGAGAAATGCTGAAACTGAAATGTGCTTCATCTTCTCCCCTCCCAGCAAGTTTGGGATCTTGTACTTTTATAAGATTGAAGTTCTAGCAGTGCAACTTTTCTCTGCTTTGGCTACACTAGCAGCCATATTGGACTATGGTCTGTGTAGAGAAGGGGCCACTCAGATTCAAAGGGAGATAGAAAAATCATTGTTAGTTGGGTATTTTAACTGCTTGGGGTTTGAATTCTTTTTCTCTGGCA
Organism: Haliaeetus leucocephalus; assembly: GCF_000737465.1. Lineage (NCBI taxonomy): Eukaryota > Metazoa > Chordata > Aves > Accipitriformes > Accipitridae > Haliaeetus > Haliaeetus leucocephalus. Next base: position 4,460 of record NW_010972787.1, read on the forward strand.
ATAAGACACTTTGAGGCAGCAGTGAAATAAGCACTGTCAGAATTATGAAATTGCAGAGGTCCTTACAGTTTCAAAGAAACCACTTTTCCTTCCAAGAAAGACAATATGCATGGCAACTGAAGTGATAATCAAGAAGATAAAAGCCCAGAGCTGTAGCTTGTTTATGCAGGGAGAGGACACAAAAGGCCAAAGCTCAACTGGAGTTGAAACTGGCCAGTGTTGTTTCAGTTAACAAGAAGGATAGATAGTTGTTGAAGATGGTCATCTGACTAACAGGGATGAAGAAGAAGCAGAGGCATTCAATGTGGTTTTTGTCTCTGTCTTTAATAGTGCTGATAGACCTTGGGCTGCCCAGTCCCCTGAGCAGAGAACCATGAGTGTGGGAATAGTGACTTTCCATTTGTGGACACTAAAATTGTAAAGGACCAGCTGTATCAGCCGAATATTCACAAGTCCATGGGGCCTGATGGGATTCATCCCAGAGTTCTGAAGGAGCTATTGGATGTTATGGCAGGACCCCTTTCAATCATCTACCAAAGGTCTTGGGAGTCTGGGGAGGTCCCTGTTGACTGGAAGCTAGCCAATGTTATTCCAATCTACAAAAAGGGCACGAGGGAAGAGCCAGGGAACTACAGACCTGTTAATCTAACCTCAGTTCCTGGAAAAATTATGGAGAAGATTATACTGCATACTGTTGAAAGGCATTTAAAGAATAATGCAGTCATCAGGCACAGTCAACATGAGGTCACAAAGGGAAAGTCCTGCTTAACTAATTTGATACCCTTCTATGCTAAGGTCACCTGCCTAGTGGATGAAGGGAAGGCGGTGGATGTAGTTTTCTGGATTTTAGTAAGGCTTTTGATATTGTCCCTCACAGCATCCTTCTGGACAAGGGTGAAGAACTGGCTGAAGGGCAGAGCTCAAAGGGTTGTAGTGAATGGGGCTATATCCAGCTGGCAGCCAGTCAGCAGTGGTGTTCTTCAGGGTTCAATTCTAGAGCCAGTTCTGTTGAATATATTTCTCAACAATTTGGATGCAGGAGTTGAATGCACCATTAGCAAATCTGCTGATGATACCAAACTGGGAGGTGCTGTTGACTCTCTTGAGGGACAAGTTGTCTTGCAGAGGGATTTAGATAGATTGGAGCATTGGGCTATAATTAATGGGATGAAACTTAAGTCAAAATGTTGGATTCTGCACCTAGGATGGAGTAGCACTGGGCATGAGTATAAATTGGGAGAGGAGGAGCTGGAGAGCAGCCCTGCAGAAAGGGATCTGGGGGTGCTGGTTGACAGCAGGCTCAATGTGAGTCAGCAGTGTGCCCTGGCAACCAAGAGGGCAAACTGCATCCTGGGGTGCATCAAACACAGCATAACCAGCTGGTCAAAAGAGGTGATTATCCCGCTGTATTCAGCGTTGGTGTGGCCTCACATTGAATACTGTGTGCAGTTCTGGGCTGCACAATTTAAGAAGGATGTGAAGGTCCTTGAATGTGTCCGGAGGAGGGCAACAAAGATGGTGAAAGGGCTGGAAGGAATGTCCTATAAAGAGCGGCTAAGGACTTTGGGCTTGTCTAGTTTGGAGAAAAGGAGGCTAAGGGACAACCTCATTGCTCTCTGCAGCTTCCTGAGGATGGGAAGCAGAGAGGGAGGTGCTCATCTCTTCTCCCTGGTACCCAGTGACAGGATGCGTGGGAATGGTTCAAAGCTGCACCAGGAGAGGTTTAGACTGAACATTAGGAAGTATTTCTTTACCAAGCGGGTGGAACACTGGAACAGGCTGCCCCAAGCCTGTCAGTGTTTAAGAGGCATTTGGATGATACCCTTAACAACATGCTTTAACCTTTGGTCAGCCCTGGATTGGTCAGGCAGTTGGACTAGATGATCATTGTAGGTCCCTTCCAACTGAAGTAGTCTATTCTATTCAAAGTTCCTATAACAATCACTGGGGGGGGGGGGGAGAAAGCAAATGCTGTTTTGCTAAAAAGTTCTCTGATATTCTGAGTAAATAATGGTAAATAATAACTATTTATTTGGTAATGTTTGATTTTTAAAGAGTGAAGAGCAATTTCCTCAGTATATATCACACTTATTCAGCATGCCAGAACATAGCATAGTTTTTGAGGAAGGAAAAGTAGTTTCATTGTTTGCTTAACCAGGCAAATCTTAACATTCATCACCATACTCTAAATGTTAAAATGTGAATTCGGCCAAATCAATAATACACACACCCAGAGGGCACACATGGAAATACTACAGATACCCAGATGTTATACCTTTGTTTTATGGAGTAGGTATATTTTAAGAACTGTGAGGATGTTGGACATACTCCAGAGGTCTTTAATTTCTCAGGTTAGCTAAAATTACAAATTCTGTCCCTGTGCTTCCACCCTATAAATACTGCGAGTTGAAGTTTCAGCACTATTGTGCTGCATTGCATTCATAGTGCCCTTTTGTTGGTGGATTAAATGGCTATTGCTCATGTAATACAGACAAATACTCATCTGAATAGAGACTCGGGTGCATCCACTTCTAGCATGAGGATGGTGTACTTTGTGCAGAGTCACTCATCTGCAAAGGCTGGAGCTTCTTTCTATATTGTGAGAGAAACTCTTTGGCTTGAAGATTGCTGAATCTGGTAGCCCAACAGAGGCAAAGCTGCCACAGCTCTGTGTTGCCAGATGCAGTCAGTACTGAGGTGGACTATTGCACATATTCCCAATAGTCCCACAGATGCTGTACTGCTGTGTGTATGTATATGTGTATATATAGACATATACATGCATATATACATAGCTGATCACACTAACACAGATGGCACGAACAGCCTAATCCTGCCCCTTCTTTGGCAGTTAAAGGTTTGCTAGTATGAAGTGGGTACATATATATAATGTCAATCCCTCCAGTAGTTGGCCTTAGATGTTCAGTCTGTCCAGTAACTGACCTTGGACTCTTTGCCTTTCAGTTTACTTTGCATGACCCCACACAGACTAACATCTACATATATGCACTATGGATCTCCCCAGTAACTGTCCCTGGATGCCCTTGTCTCCCCTTGACTCGTGCTCAGAGACCTATACAATGCAGATGGGTCCCAGTTGACACCTGAGCTGATAGTCTCTCCAGTAACTGGCTTGGACCTCTTGGTCCCTCCAGGAGTCAATTGTCAGACCACACTGGTCTCCCTGTTATCCAGCCTAGACCTATGTGAGCTCCAACACATGGCTCCCAAGCCTCTTATCCTTCTCACCAGCTAATCCAACTTGAAGTTTGCAGGGGTGCATACACTGACATACACCCCTGCACAGTACACAGTCTTCTCCAAAAAAGAAGCATCCTCCCTCAGTCCAAAATTATTTCGCCTGCACTTGCTCAAATCACACCTCTCAGGTGAACTTTACAGACGGCTAGAACAAGAGTTGCCTTTCACTTACAGCATCAAGTGAGATCTCCGTGTACAGTGCAATGTCTCTGAAGGTGGATCCAGTGTCCTCCACTGCATTTGCCAGTGCTAACATACTTTTGCCTACAATCTCAGGAAAGATCCTGGCTTAGATGAACCCCACACCAGAACAGGTCTCTTATACCTTCTTATCTGCAAAAACAGAACACAAGAGCTTCTCACTTTTGCTGCCTTTAACATTTGTTCTCTATTGTTTCTTCCAAGGGCTGAATTTGCTAAGAACCATTCCAGAGCAGACCTTATCTTAAGGATCCACATTCTGCACCAAATTCCACCTTTGCAGCCAGTCCGACTCCTGAATAGAGCATAATCTTAAGAAAGATGAGCACTTGTCTTTTCTAGACTACCCAGTTGTCATGGGAAAGTAGTCTCATGTTGGGAAATTTCACTGATTTTTAATTTATTGCCAACTACATATTTTTTAATTACTGATTCAGGGGTACTGAGAAACAAGATAAAAATTAAACGCCTAGGGAAAACACCTCAACTTCAATCCAGACACCTCTCCTCCCCCCTTTCTTGTTTCCACTCTGCTTGCTTTTGCCAAATGTTACACTCAGTCCCTTCAGCAAGGCACCAGGTAGCACAGGAGATTGACATCAGTGCGTAGTGGTTTCCTTTCTTGGCAGTCCCTGTTTCTTATGCTTTTCAACTGCCCCAGTGTGGATTCCCCACCACGCTGCAGTTCCCTTCAGTGTAGTATCTGCTCCTGCAGGGATTCCTTCATGGGCTGCAGTTCCCTCAGGATGTATCTGCTCCTGTATTGTCTTCTGTGTGTCATTACATGTCTCTTCACACATCTCCTCCCACCAGCTGCTCTTCTTTATTAAATATGTTTTCACAGAGGTGCTTCTCTGATTGGTTCGAGTTTTGGCACATGGTGGGTTGGTGTTGTCTGTTGCCAAGCCAGCTGGAACCAGCTGTGGCTGAAGGGCAGTGCATGACCTTCTCCTACACAGGTCACCCCTGTAGTCCCCCTGCTACCAAAACTCTGCCAGTTATGCCCAATATACCATTTTCTTTCAGTCTTGGGCAATTCAGGGTCTTTCTAGTTAGGGGCCATATTTAGGCAGAAACATTTTCAGTCTCACCTCAGGTTTCCCTAGCCTTTCACTGACCTCCAGTGGATAGTGCTGCTTGTCAGCTTTCTCTACCATGGGCACATAAGACAACTTTAAGGAGCTTTCTTTCCTTCAACACTGTATCCTTCAGCAGATAAAAAGAACAACATGCATGTGAGTAGCAGCATTCCAGGATTTGCACATTGACAATCACTAAATATCTTTGACTGATTGCTGCAAAACCAGAGAGCTTTCCTTTTGAACTCAGACACATTCTGTGGCCTAAGAACTGAAGAGCTGAGAGCAAAGATGCTCAAATGGTCTTTGAAAGATCTCAGACAGGTGTTACGGTGAGGGTTTGACCTGTTGATAATAGTTTTCATTTTCATTCCTGAGGTCAGAAATTCAAAGTATGTTTTAGCTGGGGTCAGGAGCAGGACCTCACTGGTGGAAGTCTTGTCCGTATTTCTTTCTAAACCAGAACAGTCTAGTTTGGAGGGACAGTAATATCCCTGACAGTAACACAGAATGACTCAGAAGGGGTAGTGGAAGAGAAACCTTGGGAGCGAGTTCAGAGAGCTAGTTCTTTAATGGAGCGCAAAGAAACACTCATAAAAAACACCCCTTCTTCCCTCTGCACACCTCTCTCCTCTCTTTCTCTTCTCCCATCCCCTTACTGCACATTGCACTCAGTCCCTTTGGTGAGGCAATGGGCAGTGCAGGAGATTGGGGTCAGTGTGTGCTGGTTCCTCCATCAGTAGCAGTCCCTGTAGAGTCATGCCTCATGGGCCTTGCTCAGGCAGCTCTGTGGCTCTGGCCCCTGCTCAGGCATGGTTTTCTCTATCCTCCTCCTCCAACCTGGTCATTTTTTCTTTTGTGCTGGTGCTTTCTGCCCTTTCTTAAATGCATCTTTAGCAGAGGTGCTACAAACCCACCTGACTGGCTTAGAGGCACCACCAGCTTGGCTAATGTCCTCAGCTGTGGCCTGCAGTGGGTCAGGTGGAGCTGTCTGGAACCAGCCGTGTCCATGTTGTGGATGGATTAACACACTTCACTTGTAAGACAGAAGTAGCAATATGTTTATTGATATAAAACAGACATTTAACAAAGTTTGATAGTAAATGTGACCGTGGTTTAACAAGATTCGATGGCAAGGTTCACTTGATATTTACTGCATAGAGGACAGGGTCAGACAAAACTGTCAGGGACACCCTCCCATTGAGTCATGAGGTTCAGAAACCCCTTGCTTTCTAAACTCCTCCTCAGAGAGGCGTTTAGGTGCAGCTGGATCCAATCCTAGTCCCAGACTTGGTCAACAGTTTATGTCTAAATGATTGTATATGCACAATCAATCCTTTATATCACTTAGCTAAGATTTCAAAGTTTAGCATGCTATCAATTGCTTACCGAGAATCTGTTGCAGCAAGGAATCTCTCAACCTTGAGGACTAACCTTGAGAGGTGTCCCTACTCAAGGGGAGATCCTGGTGTGCGGCCCGCTGCCATGCAGGAGAGCTCAGCAGGCCCTGGGCTGTCCACTATTTATGGAGTAAGATAATTAACTCACAGTCATACTTGCATACTGAATACAGATGTTAGTTTCTTCCAAATTTGGCTTGAGTCATACATTGACCAGCACTGTGGTTAGGTGGGTACATTGCTTAAAATAGTCCTTGGCTATTGTGTTGTTATCTGTCTCCCCCGAATCCACTTTGAGCTGGATGCAGCCACCACGACCAGATGCATCCATTACAACTGCCACTGGTGGTTATCACTTGAGCAGGATTACGGGAAATACAGGTTAGGTTGGGGGTGGCAGGGAGCACACTACCACAGTCCAGCATGGCTGTGGCCTTTCCACATCTGCTTAATAGACAGATATATGAAATTTTACAAATTACATGACTTCCCTGTACCATGGGAGAGATGGTGCAGTGAGGGAGGACATTGGGCGGGCTGGCATTGTGGTTTCTTTCGCAAGCCTCTTGTTCTGCGGGAGAGATGGTGCAATCCTGGAGGGAGTCTGGGTGGTTCAGTGTGGTGGTTCCTAGCACAGGGTCATGGGTGGGTTTTGGGTTTCCCTGGGTTCTTTTCCGCTCCCTGAGTTCCTCAGAGGTTGCAGAGATGGTACTGCATCCTGGAGCAAGGTCATAGGTCCTCTCTCCCCAGGGTCTTTTTTCAGCCACCTCTAGTTAACCCAGTACCTTTCCATGTCCTTAGTTACAGGATTGGCTAGATCAACCTCATTGATGATTACACCATTTGTTTTCTAATTTGTTGTTGTTTTCTGGTTCTTGCTTCAGTTACTTCTGGACGCTTTTGCACTTCTTGATGATCATTGGCACAGCTTGGCTATCTGTGTCCTCGAGTACACCAAAACCATCCCTCCCAGGGATGGAGCCCTCGCTGGCAAAGGCCCTGGCCCTTGCTGCACTTCAACACAAGCATACTGACCAGTAACCTGTTTACATATGTCCAGCTCCTTTTATCCCCTTTCTTCTGTATTTTTCCATACTTGTTCCTCCCCAGTCCAATTTGATCTTTCCCTTCCTGTGTCTTTGGTCTTTCCCTTAAACATCCCATAGTAAGTCTTGCAAACCCCAAAATGTTCTTTCCAACTTCCCATAGTGAGTCCCATGCTCCTGTAGGCAGTAATTCTCTCAGAGTCTGTAATTGGATTGATGGGGAGTTGATGGGGAGTGTCTTCCATTGACTCAGCGGGGGTATCCCTGCAACCCATGGGGCTGGTGGCTCCCCTGGGCCAGCCCTGGGAGCAACCCTGTCAGTGGCTCAGCCAGCTCTGGTGCGGTTACTGGGGTTCCCCTGCCTGTCATTGTGCCTCTGCTCCTTTGTGTTCGTGGGGATGAGCCTTCAGTCACATAAGCTAACAGTCTGTAAACTCTGTCCTCGTTTAGGTTCATTTCTTGGAAGTTCTTTGGGGTAAAAGGTCCATGCATAGCTCTGTGACAGCAGTCTTTTAAGCAGTACAAGGAAGGTGTATCTAACCCCTTCTGATGATTTCATCTACTATGAAAATTTAATCCATGAATGTCTGCTAATAGCCTTTTACGAACCTCTTATTCTAAATATCCTCGTGTGATGCATGCTTTTTGAGCAGAGGCATGGTCTCTTAAATTTTTAAGAAACTTTATTCACTTTTAAATGGCTTTAAATTCCCATGGGCAGAGGGAAGACTCCCTGCCCTAAAGGCATTCGGTCTACCTCCAGTGTAACCAGGTTGGGGCTCCAACTAGAAGTGTAGGGGATGGCATTCAGGGTGAAAGACCATGGGACCTACTTTGAGTTACAAAGCCTAAGACAAGCCTTTGCACCAGAAGTAGGGGTGCAGGGCAGCTGTCACTTTTTTGGAATGAAAGTTGTTTCTAATCTACACTGTGCATCCTGTGGTCACAGGGAGATTGGGTGGTGTGATACTGTACTCAGTGATACACAGTCTAATATGTATTTGCCTGAGAGGATGGGTAAGTGGATAATGATTCCTGTTCTGCAAACACATCACACACAGATCAGAACTTCAGCCCCACCAGTCTAGTTTAGACCAGTCCTATACCAGTAACCCCAGAGGAGCAGACCACTCATTCTGACTGGTTGACATGCTGGGTCTATGGATAACAGCTTAGCTTCTGTGTGTTGCAGTTCTTGGGCTTCAGCTTCTACATGGTATCAGATGACTATGTATGGTGGTCAATCCCAAAGGGCTATTGTCTTAACCTTTATTACCTTTTATATTAGATCATTGATATAAGCTGGCAATGGCTCTGATAATCACATGGCCTGAGGCCCAATCTCTTTGACGTCCTCCATCCCTGAGGGCAATTAATAGTTGCCACCGCAGTTTCAATAACCCTCCAGCCTCTCAGCCAAATAACTTACAAAAAAAGAAACATGAGCTGTGTTACCAGCTCATACCGGATTAATCTAGTCAGTTCAAGCTTGGCAGATGTAATCACAGCTCATTTGTCTGGGCAATTCTTCCAGGTAGGCTAAACTCAGTGGCATCTACCATACCTGGAAGCTGTTTGTTTAATTTTTGCAAACCATACAGGGAGACTTGTCTGCCCATTGTGAATTAGCTCAGCAATTACATTTATGTATCAGTGTCTTCTATGTCCTTTGGGAGGCCTGCAATGGTATAAAGCATGAGAAGAGTTGCAGGCACTGGATAGAACAGAGACATTGGGAAGGCAATTAGACATAATACTTAAGAAGTTATCAGAGAATGTGTCTGGAGCACAAGTGGGAATCTGGGAAAAACAGATGACCATGACAGTAGGCAATGAATTGTAGGGTTCCTTCAGAGATGCAATGCTTATAGAAGAAAGTACCTCTTTGATCAACATACCCAAACGGTCCGTGGCACAAAGCTCAGACAAAGAGCGTTCTTTATTAGCAGAAATCTATATTGTTTCACACACCAGCATTTCCCAAACAGAAAAGAGATGTAGGAGATGGACCTCATCAGAGCAAGGAGCACATAGAATCCTAGAAGGAGTCGTTCCAAATGACAAATGGAAGAGTGAGGTGTAAGATTGATAAATGACAAAAAGGAAGGCATGAGAACAAATACTTCACTTGTTTTACGTAGCAGAATAAACTGCCATTTTGGGTTTGGTTCCTGGCCTAAAGACAGATTCTTACACAGTTTAGGCATTAACTCTGAAATGTCAATGTCCATGAATTCAGTTCAGTATTTTAATGGAGCAGGTTGCGTGTGGACACATATTTAGCTAACGGTCGCAATAGCATTTCAGATGCCCTTAGAAGACCTTGAACAGAATAAACAAGAAGACAAAAAAAGAAAGATGCCAATTAGAAGAACAGAGGTGTGCATTCCACGATAAAGGGAACTTGGCACAAAGAACCTCAATTCAGCAGTTTATCTTGACCAATTAGACTGAGACAAGTTTTGCATGTTTTAGTTGGTATAACC
>NW_010972787.1:13942-19058 GCF_000737465.1 Haliaeetus leucocephalus
TGTATTTTCCTGATGCTTCACTGAGCTAGATGTGCTTCTGTAACTGGGGCTATCTAAGATGCCATCTTAGATGTCTGAGATGGCAAGATTTGCAGAGATAGATACCATCTATTACACTCGGAGTAAATGGATATTTGGGAGGGAAGTACAATTCTTGTTGTACGTCTCATCTAGACACAGCAAACATCAAGCTGGTAGTGGTTGCCCTGAGTATAACATAATATTACTAACATTTTGAGGGAGGAGATAGTTGGCAAAGAGAGGTGAGACAATGATGGGCCTGTAGATCAGATAGAGGTTGTTTGTGTGGAACAGTGGTGGCTTAACAGTTGGTGAGATGTGAAGAAAAGTATAAAAATATTTAATGGTTATAAAATGTTTATTGAGCAAATACTCAGTCCTTGGTTTTTAATATTCTGAAAAGTTATGACTTTTAGTTCCCAGGCTTGTCTTTGAAGTTATGTTGTAGGTCCTTCTGGAAGATCAGGTGTGAAGAGTTAGGAGAAGTTTTCCTTGTCCCAGCTGGGTGTTTTTGTTCTTCACTGACTGCCTCTATGAGTTCATTATGCTGCAGAGAAGTTTCACTTGCATCATCTCCACAGAGCCATTTTAATGCCACATGAACAAAGTGGATCTGTATGTAGACATTTATTTATTTATTTACTTATTTATATATTTATTTATCTATAAATCCATCCATGGATTCTGATGACTTAGTTGTGCAGCTTTTTTTTTTTAATGTTTATACTGATGTTCTACCATGCACATACCTATCTCAACAACATAAGGAACACCCTCATCAAACAAGGACCTCATCTAGGAGATCAGAGTGTACCTTTGAATGAACAACCACATTACCACACAGAGACTTAGAACACTATAAAAATACCCTCACCAATCATTTATTTGTTGAAATTTATACAGGAGATCATTAATAATACCATAAACAGAAAGAAGCTTATAACTCTTACCATGTTTCCCTGGAATATTCCTTTCTCCTTCACCTGTGAAGAGCTCCAGGTGTTCCAGACACAGTATCAGAAATAAACTTCCAGCACAAATAACAAATACAATAAGATGATGCTAAGCAATAAACACAAAACTTTCCAACCCATTTCCCTTTACTCAGGGTTTTTGTTCACCATCTTGCCAGGTGAATATTCTCTCTGTGCTTCTTTGCTGTCCCGTCACTTCTTACCACTGTAAAACTGGCATAGTGAGATGAGCCCCAGCATAACATGGAGCTGTAGCCACAGTCCCACAGAGAGCTCAGAGGTGAACCCTGGCACCTGGGTGCGAGATCGAGAAGTTGAACATGGGCAGCTGGAACATCCCATTGCTCCTGTCAGTACTGGCAAGGATTTCTGTGGACTGTGGGGTTAGCAGGCCTGGTGTCCTACAGGTTTCCTGTCCTACCCAATTGCCTTTGGTGTCTGAGGACATATGAGCACTCCTGGAAACTTTCAGAAGGCAAGGCTTACACCAAGAGTGGCATTAAAATCTTGGCCTCAACCTGCCGCTCTTGCCAACCTCCCTTGGCTCTCCCAGCCAGCATTGGGAGCATTAGCTTCAGCAACGTTTAGAGTGACTCACTAATTAACACCACAGGGGGAGTGTGAAACCCATCAAATACTATGAACTGCAAAAAGTAAGACGGGCAGTAGATTTGTTCTCATACCACTTACGAGATTTTAGGGCAGACTGATCACTTCAACATATTGCCTGTTCTGCTACTCGGATACTAAATTTATATGTGTGCATCAAAGAAGTCTGTGGAAGAAACATTACCAGAATGTTGTGGTTTAAGAAATGTCCTTCCCACCATCAGGTGAAACCTACCTGGCTTGATGACATCTTAGAGGAAGGAAAGTCATTGCTCATTAGTAGGGAGTATCCCACTTCCAGTACTACTCTTATTAAAAAAAAAAAAAAAAGAAGATAGCTGGCAGCATCTTCCAACAGCTTACATCTATTGAAACTTTCTCTGTGATAAAATGAGCAGCTGTATCAGCCTCCAGACCAATAGCCTAGGCAATTAAAACAGGCATGGATGGCATCTTGCTTCCACACTGGTCCCTCAGTTCTCTCAGGTTCTTGCGTGGCAGCAGAAAGCATAGTTTCTCAGTCTCAGGTTGACTGGGGTTGAGAATCAATTACCTTTGTCTGTGCTTCTCTAAACTTCCATGTAATCATGTGCACATTCTTCAGGAGCACCGTGATCTATGTAATCCCTAGTGACCTACCCACTTACCAAAGGTTGAGAAAAGTCCATGGCAAGTCAAAAATGTGAAAAGAAATGAGGAATTTTTAGATTGAAACGTCTTGGATTTATGGCTTAGTGCAGTAATCTAGCTAATAATGCAGTAGATTTGGAAGTTTGGGTTGGTTTGGCTTATTTATTATTTCCCAGAATTTAGGTTTGATTAGCCCTTCCTGGGAAGAGCAGGTTCAAGCTGCGAATGCCCAAGTGGTGGAAACTGTCTGCAGGAAAGTCAGGTTCATGTTGCTGCTTTAACCTCTCTGCTTTAACCATTCCAGGTCCTCAAAGCATACCCATCTTTGATTGCTTCTTCTGACTGCTGGTCAGAGATCTTTGTGATGGACTGCATGCTGTCAGGGCTTCTGTACTCACTGGTAAACTAACAAAAACTGAATGACTTGGAGGTAAAGTTCACCCAAGTTGTCCACTCCACAGCAGACACAACAAATGGAGGTTCCCTACGTAGCATTTAACATATGACACTCAAAAGGTCCCAAATGAAGGTATAAGGTTGTCCTTTGGATATATGCAAATTTATATACCGCTGTCTTTCTACAATGACAAGCTTAGCTGGACAGACCAGACTCTGGAAGCCTGAAAATCCTTGCAAACATATTTAGCTCAACTGCAAATGCCGTAGGCAAATTGACTTTGCTCACCTGTTAGGAATGAAATGATCTGTGTAACTCATTAGTGTGAGGTTCTTGCAGCCCAGATGTGCAAAGGACAGCAATCTGCTGTGCATCTAAGCTAGAGAGCACATACTTGAGGCTTTGAAGACCTATGGGTGTTAGCCAGGGTGGTGATCCATGCAGGATCTAGGTATTATATAATGAGTAAAGTCAACTTAAAATTTTGGCCTATTCACATTTGGCAAGTATCAGAGCTACTAATATCACATAACTCACATCTCTGTTTCACATGCAAATACTTCTTGTATCTAAGTGCCACTTTTGTCAAAACACTTAGAAAAGATCCCTAGGAATCACCCACATAGAACTGCAAGAACTGGACTGATTTTACCCTTCTGAAGGTTCATTTATCTGAGTTAACATTGTTTTATTTTAATTGTTACTCAAAGGAGCAACTAGTCAAGTAAAAGCTAGGTTCAATTTATTTGTCACAAGAATAGCTGGTGAAAGTAGAGGGGAGAAATGTGCAGAGTTTAGGAGGAAAAACACTCGGAGACACAGGCAAACACACAATCACTAAGTCCTGGGGACTGACTGGCCACCCAAAAGGTCCCTGGAGAGTCCAGATTCTTGGAGCAGGTGGCATCCTGCAGCTTCAGCTCAGTGTCTGCAGCAAGATAAATCCCTCTGGCAGCTCCTGGCTGTGCCTTTTATAGATTCTGGGCTGCCAGGCCAAGTCTCTGCTGGAAGCTTCTGGGGTCACCTGGCCAAGTCTCCCAGGGCCAGCCATGCTTGCATATTCCAGCCAGACTCATTTTGGGGCTGGAGGATGTGATCTCCTGAGCAGTGCATGCAAACCCCTCATCTGACTTCACCCTGCCCTTGGCCAAGTGAAGGGCCAAGGTGCCCTTGGTCTCATCCATGCTGTGGAGCTGCAAGGTCTACCCAAGCCTACAGGGGGAAACATACTGGTCTCAGACTGGTGACCACGTAACACACTGGAATAACAAAACCAGACTCAGGCAATGAGAATACGCATCATAACAAACTGCCCCAGAGAGTTACAAAAGAAATGTGGTTTCGAATACGCCCCTAACCAGCCCCAGGCAGTTATGGTTTTAGCTGCATCTGTGCCTGACATTAACAGAGGAAAATGGCAGGCTATGTGAAAAAAAAAGTCACCCATCTCCTCTTCCTGTCCTTTTCACTATCAAAGTGCCTATTCATATGAGTATCTACTTGCTGCTGACCTTCTGCCAGCAACAACCTACTTCCCAGCTCACCCAGCCTACTCTGCTTGGTTCTCAGGCTCTCTGGCCCTGGCTCCCTCACCCCAGCCCAATCTGCAGAAGAAGCTGCTGCAGTTCTGTTTACCAGAAGTCCTAGGATTTCTGCTTATTTGGCTCTAATGCCCTTACCAGCCATCTGAGGACTGTTAGTGTTTGTTATCCCATGTGGTTCTGAGATTTTAAAAGAAATCTGAGGAATCTATTGCTCAGCAGATTTACATGATACTTAGCTGAAGATCCCGGGGGGACAAAGAAATTTCTTGGGTGGGCATCTCTACTGACAGGATTTTTCTGTTACTGTAGAAGAGGGTACTTTCACAAAGGCCGAATACATGCAGTTTGCTCCACTGGGAAATGAAGAGTGTATGTCCCTGTCATTTCCAGTATTACGCCTTTCCTCAAGGCTGTTTGCAAGGTTCTCTCTGGGAGTATCTAGATAGCTAACTCTCCTTTTCCCTTTCGCCACTTGCCCAGCCCATCTTTACCACTTGGCACTTGCTCCTCTACTCGCTGGTCTGTCTCTTTTCCGGCTCGCACTCCTGCGGGCAGCCCCTGCCCAGCTCCCACCCCACCAGACACCTTCTTTTCAGCTCCCTGCCCCTCTTGCACCTGCCGCTCTGGTTCCTCCACTCCTTCCCCGGTATTTCCTTTCTGCTCCCGCTTTTCTTCGCAAGTCTCACGCTTGGCCCGCCCGGTTCTCGCTCACCTGATTTTCCAGGCCGGCCTGGTGTCCCCCCCCGCCCCAGCACCTCCCTTCTCCTGACCCACCCCTACACTTGTTGCCCACGGGAGGGGCTGCTCTCCTGGGCGAGCTGGACCCTGGGCACGGGCCGGAGCCGCAAGGCAGCCTCCTCGCCGCGCCGCCTGCCCGCCGCGCCGCGCCGCGGGGGAGGGCCCGTCTCGCCGCGCACATGACGGCATGGTGGGAGGCCCCG
>NW_010972787.1:19418-19801 GCF_000737465.1 Haliaeetus leucocephalus
GCCCGCCCGCTGCGCCGATGCCGGGCGTTGGGGCGATCGGAGCGCGGTGCAGGCACCGGCCGCGCAGGAGCCCCAGGAAGAGCCCCAAGGCGGAGCCGGGCCAGGCCGGGGCCGCCATGGACGCGGCGATTTGGATTTACCAGTTCCGGCTGATCGTGCTGGGCGACTCCACCGTGGGCAAGTCCTGCCTCTTGCACCGCTTCACCGAGGGCCGCTTCCCGGGGCCGCTGCACTCCGACCCCACCGTGGGGGTGGACTTCTTCTCCCGGCTGGTGGAGATCGAGCCCGGCAAGAGGGTCAAGCTGCAGCTCTGGGACACGGCGGGGCAGGAGCGGTTCAGGTACAGGGCCCGGCATCCCCCCCCCCCGCCCCTCCCGTCCGCC
>NW_010972787.1:20069-36859 GCF_000737465.1 Haliaeetus leucocephalus
CAGGAGCTTCCTCCTTCCCCACCCCTTGCCTTCACACCCACCGGGGAACAGCTGCCCTTCCCCTCCCAGCTCACACTAGGGGGTAACAAGTGGCCCTGTCCTGTTTCTCCTTCCCTCCCCATCTTTGCCTTGAAGTCCTGGACCGAGGGGAGCAATCCCTCCTCCACATTTTTTTTCCTTCTTTGCAGCAGGAGGCCCCTGCTTCACTCCGCATTTCTTACTTTGTCATCACCTCCAAACTCATCCTCCCCTGCAGTATTTCCCTCTGCCATAACTCTTCCCTCCATGCAATCTGAAGAGACCAGGCCACCTCCCTGCTCTTCCTCCTTGCAGCACAGCAGCACCAGTGCAGCCTTGGCAGCGTGGAAGCCACTGGGCAGCCAGCTACAGTCCCTCATTGGTGTTTTACCTGCCTTCTGCACCTGCTCTGCACTGATGGTTGCCAGGAGCCTTCACTAATACCTCTATCATTTATAGTGTAGCTAAACTAGCTCAAATGCTGCACTAAGTATTAAATCTTTTCCTGCCCCAAAAGAGTCACAGTCGTTCCCCAACACACAAACTGGTACTATCATTCACTCACTCTTGTGGCTGTGTTGTATCTGTAGTGCTTGCCACTTCAGGCAAGTTGAGTATGGATTTTAGTTTGGACTTAGGGTTCAGTAGGTGTGAACTCGGGTGAGAGGCTAATGTGTAGCCCATCTATGTGGTACCTGACCCACACACTTGTTGTTACTGGGATGCTAGCAGGAGGGTTGAAATGGGTCTCTTCACTGGGCAGAATCGATTCTTTTATGTTCCCTGTATTCCACTGCAACAGTTGTGCAGATTCTTGCACTCAGCTGAAGAAGCGGGATTTTACTGTCTTACCAGGGAACACCAACCCTTTTTGGTTTTTACAATAACAAGTATTACAGTGAAACAACAAAAAACTTTCCTGGGCTTCCATGAGTCACAATTTCATGCATATGTTTGCAGGCAGGCCTCTGAAGGGTTAAGAAAGAAATTAACAGTGATAATAGCAAGTTCTTAGCATTTTTCACTCTTCTTGTGCTTTCCAGCAAAGAACGTAAAATACTTGTAAACAAGTGACTAAGAATGTATAATCTCTTTATTTTGAATTTGCTGACAAATAGCCGGGATGGCCAATGACAAGGCACTTGACTGAAAAGAATGCAAATGCAGAGAGTTTTGCATACATTTTAAATCAAATGATAGCCATCCTTTAACCTGGGAATGCTCAGGGGATATACAGTGATGAGTCATGCAGTCAGTTGGCTTTTAAATTTACCATTAGTATACATCTGTGTTTTTTCTAATACCCAGAAGATACAAACTGAAGGAAGTAGGTTTAAACATTTGGTTTTGTGCTAAGAGTTTCTTGTCAGTTTGTGTACCAAACATCATGGTGTTTATTGTATAGTCTGTTTTACACTTACTCAAGTAAATTATAAATATTTTACTAAGTTATAGACCACAGGTTAAAATCTTGCACATTCTTTTCTTTGCTAGTGGAGAAGACTACAGATCACAAGCAAAGATGGTCTTGGGGAAGAACTAATTATTCCAAGAAGTAATCTAATTTTGTGGAACGCCAAGCAGTTTGCAGTTCTGATTCCCAGTTCTGCTCTGGTTCACTTGCGTTGGGACTTTAGAGGAGGTAAAGCTCCCTGGGGAGTTCCCTGTGTGCAGAGCAAACTACTGGCTCCATAATAACACCCTTCTTTTGGTCTCAGGCATTAGGGGCATTCCCAGAGGAAAAGTAAGGTGTGACACACTTGCCATCCCACTCTCTTGACAGAGAGCACTTTTTTTCTTGGAGAAATTGTTTTGGAAAAATTCTTACATGTGTCTACTTCATTGATGCTGCTGTATTTGAACTGGATTTCATGCATGGTCTTAGAAATCATCTTTAGCATGCGCTATTTGCATTACTTCTCAAATAAAGTAATTCTCGCCACTTCCACATGAAGGGTGAGCAAGCTGCAAACACTGGTGCCGGACAGTTTACTTATTTTGAGCTCAGCCAGGGCAGTTACTGACTATATTTACTTTGACATCAGTAAGGCATCACTAAGCAGAATCTCCCATTGTGCTAGGTGCCATATGGACAACAACAAAATAATCAATAATTTTAACACCTTAGCGGAACACGAACCTGCAGACTTCCTTAGTATAGAGTCAGGTCCGTAATGCAGACTAAGGTAAATGAGGGCTACACCCTATGTTTCTTTCTAACTTGAAATTAGTTGTCATTTAGAGCGATCTGCTGCTTTGGCTGTGTTTCACATTTTTTTGTTTGTTTGTTTAATTTGCCTATATTTAAATCCAAAATATATTTAAATCATGAAACTTCCAAGACTATAAAGTACTTGGTAGTGGCACTGGGAGTGAGAGTTCATTTCAAGAATGTAGGAGCAAAATATTGTGGGGATGCCTCAATTATATTAACCCACTTTTTAGTAGACTATGATATTAGATACATTCTGTTTCTAACACATCTTGAAAATAAAACACCACCATCCTCATTCTTCTTTTTGAGTAAGCAGTATGTATTTTCAGAATTATTACCATTACAATGTAGTCCTTAGTCATAGTTTAAAAATAAGTCTTCAAAATTAGGTAAAGCTTTTAGTGAAAGTTTAGTTTGTCTGGTAAAGATCAGTAAGATCATAATGAGAAAGAAACACTATGGCTGATTTAAAGGCACCCTAAAGCCATAGTCTGATGTGATTAATACATCTTGCCATTCATTTTCAGAAACAATTGTTCAGTGGCCATCATCTTACCAAGGTTTTTCTTGAGAGTATTAATTAGGGTCTTACATCTTGAACCTAATATTTAGGTTAAGCTAAGAGAATGACTTCTGTTCTAGACAGTATTTTCCCCTTCCATAATGGTAGTTCAGGCAGAATTAATTAGCAGAACCAACACATGCTCTACATGGGAAGTTATAATTTACAAAAGAAATTAGGATCTGCATTTAACAAATATTCCCAATTAAAACTAAAGACTTCAAAGTTATCCTTTGGAAAAACATTCTAACTTATCATTATTGTACATCACAACATATAACTTCTTGAGGAGCAGTCTCACCTCCAGCAATTTCAAATACAGAACCATCTGGAGGAGCCTTGCAGCATTCAATATCAAAGTGTCGTGGTTCCCTTCTAATACTTAGTGCAGTCTTACCTTGTTCTAATAGGGAAAAACTGATTTTCTCCAACCCTTTATCTGTATGTACCTTTCATTTATTACAAATGCCAAGCATTATATGAAATGAGCAAAAATATTACTCATACAAGTATTCTTGCTGAAAATAAAAACTTAGGATGGTTTTGAGGATGCTAGGACAGTCCATATTTAACAGCAGCATAGTATAACGAGCTTTGTAATCTCTATTTATATGGAGCGGGGGAGAAAATAAGAATTACGTTTCCAATAATGCTTATGTCTCAATTTTTGTAACTCTCAGGCAAAGATGGTGTAATAGTTGACATGTTTAGTGTGAACTGACTGGAAGCAGTAGCACACCCATCATCAGTGGCTGGCGTGACATGCATACTCCAGCGTGACAGAGGAGGAGCTGCACAGCCCCATAGGCCTCCGGTCACCAAGGAGTTACAGTCACCTCTGTTAAGTAGGAGGGTTGTTGCCTTTAGTTTAGGGTAGCCATGGGAAGCTGGCAAACTCCCTCCTCAAATTCCAGCTTGCACCTTGAACAAAGGCCCAGGCAGACACATTGGTTTGGGCACTTCCATTAGCTATGCTTGGAGAAGGAAGTGTTCAGAGTCTTCTGTGAAAGAGAAGCTGAGAGAGGAGGCAGCAAGGAAGTACTGGGCACAAAGGAATAGAAGAAAAACAAAGTGTTTTAGGCAGAGAGATAAGACGCGTGAATAAAGACAGATGCAGGAATGGATTTAAGAGTTCAGTCCCCCATCCATTCCAAGTCACAGGCAGCTTTGCCAGATTCTAAATCTGAATGAAGTTCTGCTTCCAACCAGCACCTCTTCTTAACAGTTTCCTGGAAGGAGATGGCAGGCTGCATTGCTGTCTCCCCAGGTTTAGAAGAAAGGCTGTTCTTTGGCCATTACTGTTTCACCCTAAACCCACCCTGTCCCTAACTTAAGGCTTTCCCTCTACTAAAGGAAGTACTACCCTCTACCGCCTTCTCCATAGAAAATTTATCATGGTGCTGCAAGTAACACATTCCCTTCCGTAATGCTAGTTTAATGACATTAATTAGCTGAACCAAAGTTTACACGAGAAGTCATCATTTCAACAAGAATTCTCCTGGGTACTCTGCTATCCTCTACTTTCAACTTGAGGGACTTCTGGAGACTGATGCAGTTTTTCTATCTACTAAAGCTCACTCAGTGTCTTGTTCAGGACTTGCTCAGTCTACCATGGAATACAGATAAACTCTTTACATTCATTACATCTTTCCCAAGGAGATCTACAAGTCTACCAGCTGTTGCATGAAGAGCCTTTTACTGTCAGCCCTCATTATCTTTTGTCAGCTACCATGCACTCTCATCATCAAGCTTTTCAGTGAAGACTTACGCAGTACATTGACATGGCCTGTAAAGTCTATAAAGCTGTGTACCTTCTGAGCAAAACCCCTCAAGTGGCCTTTGTAGCATGGGCTCTGCGAACACTGACCTGTGCCTTGTGAAGCAGTGCACGAGGAATCTATGTGAAAGACAGGTACCTCTGCTGTGCTAAAAGAAAGTTCCTGTGCATGTTGTGAGGAGCTTGAACCCACTTCATGCTGTTGGCATGCTCTGGGGACGCTGTCCCAAGCAGAACCCTTCTGGGCACTCACCTGGAGCAATGGTTTGTTTTCAGCTGGGATTTGAGCTAAGAGGGAAGGCAGGGCTGTCGCACAGAGGCAGAGCAGTCGGCTCCCCGGGTAACTTGTTCAGGCACCATGGGTAGATATGCGGTTGAGTGGAGCACAACTTCAGATGTTGGTGTTATAGTTCTGCCTAAGCCTTATTGAAGGCACTTAGAAGTCCTACAATCTTTAGCAATAATACTAATAAGAGGCAAAAATTGCCCTTGCACTTAGTTTTATTAAGAAAAAAGCAAACCAAAACAAAAGCAGAGAGACCTACTAGACCATCTAAGTCAACGCTCTTTTATTCTTTCTAGGTCTGATACAGGGCATAAGTGAGCAGAAGCACTTCACACAGTTCATTCTCCAAGTAACTCTAAGCTGTCTACTAAAAATACATGTCTAATACTTAATCTACTCTGATTGTCATATTTAAGTGAAATATTTTGCATCTGTAAGATATTTCAGATACTTCAGATGAACAACCTACCACATTCATGTGCCCAGACGTTTTTCCCAGTTGATGGCCTAAACTTTCTGCTTCAAAATTTTCTCTTATTTGTCAGGAATACTTTCTTTTAAAACATAACTGCAAATAATAACTCACCTTAATAATAAAACTATTCAAATATTTGTAGACCATATTTTAAGAAACATAGTCCTTACTCAGATGTTAGACAATCATATAACATGGTATCATTATGCATCATATGTGTCTTTAAAACTTTTTGTGTTACTTTTTAATTCTGTTACTGTTTTCTAAAACCTCTCTAGGATATTAACCTTTTTTGGTAATGAGAAAATTAATTTCAAATTATGCATACCAAAAAATACAGAAAAAACGATGGCTGTCTCTCTCATATATTCACCCAGTTTTTGTGATGTACAGCCTGAAGTTACAGATGCTTTTTAATC
Organism: Haliaeetus leucocephalus; assembly: GCF_000737465.1. NCBI lineage: Eukaryota > Metazoa > Chordata > Aves > Accipitriformes > Accipitridae > Haliaeetus > Haliaeetus leucocephalus. The sequence continues at coordinate 25,822 of NW_010972787.1, forward strand.
ACCTCCATTACAGGCAATACATACACATAATTAAATATAATGGCTTAGATCATCAGCTAGTGTAAATCAGCATATCTCTGGAGAAGTGAGTTACAACAGATGAGGGTACCAACTGCTGTGTATAAGCACCCAGTAACATATGCCGGGCTGTTTTTCAGTACTCCTGTTCATAGATATATGATTTAACATTGTTCTATATAGAAATACTTGGTAAATGATGCACTGTATTTTCAATACTAACCTACTTTCTCTCCTGGCTAATGCATTTCTTTGGTGTAACTGTTGTCAAGATTTTTTTTTTTATGAAAATAGGTTGTATCAGCTTCCACTTCTCCAAATTGAATCCCATTTTTGTCACCCATTTCCGCTTTTTCTAGAACCACTTGAATTACTTGAATGTACATTTGTGTTTGCAACAGCTCTACAGCAAAAAAATGCTTAGGAAAACCTGAAACAGATCTTTTTGGCACCTTTATTTAATACTTCACAAAATGTGACACCCCTCATTCATTTTTCATATCCAGGCTATTTGAATTAATCTGAGGGTAAGATCCTGTTGTCTTCCCATTCGAACTGTTCAGGGAGACACTCCATGGACTCTATTGCTGGGAACGTAGAAGAGATCTTTCTAAACATTAGGACAAACAATCCCTCCCTGTTATCTAAATAAAATAATTTCAAATCCCGTTTGCTGTGAATGAATTTAGATATGCCAAGAAATCTAAGCCTTATCTAGCTGTGCACTTACCTATCTGTAACGTGACTACTGCTGCTAATTATACCTCTATGTTCAAATTGTTATAAAACACTATATGAAATGCGATGAACTGAAAATCAGAGGGAGCTACTGTTATGGAAAGATGTGTTGCTGTGTACAGTTCATCTTGATTCCAAAAGTTTGGAGGCTGCATCCTCTTCATAATTATAAGATAAAATGGAATTAATTCTTGGCTAAATTATAATTTCAAATAATAACTGTTAATAGATATTGTGCATCTCATTTCAGTTGGAGAATACTTATATATATGCTAGCTATGTATTTATGCTAGTAACGAGTGCTTGTGTCCACTCCTTGGTAGGCTGTCACTTCCTTTAAAATGTCTCTTCTCACCCTCTCCATCCTCCTGTATTGCTCGTGATTAAAGACTTACAATCATTTTTTTAGTCCCTGTATCTTTCTCTACATTCTAACAAACATTTTTTCTTCTTCCAGAGCATATTAAAAATCTTTTCAACCAGAGGAAGGGTTTCCTTCTTCCAAAATTCCTTCCAGTGAATGCTCTGGAATGTAGAGGGCTCAAAAGTAGAAAATATCTGTTGCCAGTCCTGGAAGACTCATGCCAAAAAAGAATAAATGCAATTATAAGAGGTTTTGAACGAATGTGAGAGCAATGCTGGAGGCAGAAGTGTTCCTTGCCAGTGCTTTAACAAGTGTGTGTTTGCCCAGCTCAGTTACTTTTGGACAGTTTGGTTTAGGGAGTTTCCTTTCTTAGTCTGTTACCTGTTGACTTCTGCAAGCACAAAGAATTATGATTATCTGTACAAACTTCTCTATCAAAGAATTTTTCTGCAAGGAATACAAAACGATGTGCTTGTACATTGGCAAGCTTAGGCTCCAGGTCTCTCAACATCTGCCTACATATTTCAGTTTGAAATAACTGATTAGAACAAAGCGAAGTGCATGTTTGTATAAAACTGAAGGACTCGGACTTCAACGCCAACAAGTATTTGACAAATAAATATATATTTTTTATTCTGTGAACATGTGCCATGGTTTGCTAATAAAGAGTACTTTGCAGAATAATTCAGCATTCAAAATTCACACTAGAGATCTTGGCTTCAAGAATGTTTAGAAAGTGACTTTTGAATGTAAGAAAAAAATTAAAAAGGAACATTTTTGTGTGTAGAAAGTAAATTAATAAATTCCAATTAGTTTTAAAAAAGCAAAGATATTTCATAAAACTTACAGTAGAAAAAAACACATTGCCACATGGAAAAGTAATCTATTTATGAATAAAGTGAGAACGTATTTTAATTTTCCTTTTTCTTTTTTTTTCCTTCACAGATCAATAACACGCTCTTATTATCGCAATTCTGTGGGTGGCTTACTAGTGTTTGACATCACAAATCGACGATCCTTTGAACATGTGAAAGACTGGCTAGAAGAGGCAAAAATGCATGTGCAGCCCTTTCAGATTGTGTTCCTGTTAGTAGGACATAAATGTGACTTAGTGTCACAGCGTGAGGTTACAAGAGAAGAAGCTGAAAAACTGTCATCTGACTGTGGTATGAAATATATAGAAACTTCAGCAAAAGATGCTACGAATGTTGAAGAGTCCTTTACAATTCTCACACGAGACATCTATGAACTTGTAAAAAAAGGAGAAATCTCAATACAAGATGGATGGGAAGGTGTTAAGAGCGGCTTTGTTCCAAATGTTGTACATTCATCAGAAGAAGCTGTAAAGCCCAGAAGACAGTGCATCTGCTGAATTTGTAGCATGCCAAAGAGCACATCGGGTGTTCAGAAGATGATGCCAACCTAAATAACAGAATAATAATTTTGAAACAATATTAGATCATGACATAGCTGAATCATAGAATGGTAATTTGGTTTTGTATCCTTCTGTCTAGGTCATAACTTCATAAAACTTTAAGTGCTTTTTTTCTTTTCAGAGTACAATAACTTTGTGTGGTCCTCAGGAGAAGAAATAATATATTGCTAAAGGAAAAACTAATCCTGTAGCAAGACCCTGAGAAAGCGCAATAATCATCGTGACAACATCCTCTCTTGGGCTTTGTATTTTGAATACTGTTTAAAATCAAGGCTTGGTAGGTGAGGATCAGATGAGCTCATTACTTTTGTTCATCCTGCCTTAGTTTTGGACAAGAAAATATTATACCTTATACTTTTTTAATGTGATTCTTTACTCAAGTGCAGGGTTGCTAATGACCATTAAAGTTTAGAATGCTGTAGAATTTCGTAATAAAGATAACTCTAAAGAAAGCAAGCTGAAAGGTTGCTCCAATAGCAAACACTTTTGATATGACTATGAATACAAGCCTTACTAAAGAAAAAGAATGTTTTAGAAAAGATTATTTATTTGTATACAAAAATGGGGAATAGAAGCAATGAAATTTATTATTAAATATTTTCTGAATTGCCAATGAAACTAAATGTAACATCACATATGATCCAGCTGTTATTTGACTTGTATACAAAACAGATTTCCCAACCACTGGAGTTACATTTCGGTGGCCAGATCCTCAGCTGGGTAATTATCATAGCCACACTGATGCCTAGGGAATTATGTTAATTTACAGAAACAAATTACATATTAGCTTTAAAAAATAAATCTACTTCTATCAAGAAGTAAAAATAAGTTAAAAAGTGCTGCAATCCATGAGGACCCAGGCCTTAAATTTGAATAGAGCAAGGATTGTTTTATTCTCAGCCAGCAAATGTTAAACCATTGTCTAAAAAAATGAAGGTTTTAAAACCAAAACTGTTATGAATAGAGTGTTTGGAGAGGAGAGAATGTCTAAAATAATGCTTGGCTACAGAGAGCAAAGTTGGAGAACCCCTATTCTAAGAAAGCAACACATAATAGCTTTTAATAACAGTAGGAGAAATCTGTGATCATGTAGCATTTTACTGAGCTTGAGGTCATCTTCCTACTCCTCTGAATATAACACACACTAGCTTTATGCAAACTATGCCCTATATGTCTAGCACTTAAATACCAAATAAGTCTATTTCTGTTTTATTGTAGTAGTATAACAAGACGACTTGATCTCCAGAGTTGATAAGCATCTACAGTTTATCTGGGCATACTCATAACCACCAAACATCAAGCCACTTATCTTCATATGAAGGTGTGTTATCATGTTACAATTCTCCATTTTCAAGACCAGGCAACAAGTCTATCTAATCTAACTTTTTTCTTCAACAAACATATAATTGGTTTTCCCTCAGGTTACTTTTAGGTCCTTTTACAATCCTTTTGTAAATATTCTGTAGTATAGAGACAGGTTGCTTGGTTCCAGTTATTTTATTCATTTAGGGCCACTAAAATTGTTGACTTCAAAGGGAACTGAAAGGTTAATTTTTTCGATAGCCTGAGTCTCACTTGCACTGAGGCACAGTTACACTGTCATAGAAGGATACAGAGGCCTTAATATAAACAGGAATCAGCCTTAATTCATTAGCAATTAAAACAGTTAATTCTAGTCTCAGCATGCCACAAAGTAACTGCTGTGAGCCTGATTCTATATTAAACTACATATATTAGTCATTTACACCAAATCAATTTCGATTTGAGGGCATTTTAGGCCCTCTTTATGAAGTAAAGGTGACTACAGATGCCAAAAGGTAGTGCAGAATCACGCTGTGTGCATTTGACACTGATTCCCCTGTGATACTAGGCCCATGCTGTGTATCTCAGAAGATCTTCTCTTAGTTGTTTAAGAGGACAGAATGGGCCAACGAATAAAGCGGTGGCTGGGGAGTCAACAGAACCAAAGTCTACCACTGGTTCACTGTGTGTTTCTGAGCAAGGCATTTAGATTTTCTGTGCCTCACCTTCCATATCTCAGAAATAGAGACGATTGTTCTTCCTTGAATTCACAAAGACTGCTGAGACCCATTCTGACTGTATGATCTTCAGTCTGGACTCTTTTCTCTGTGTGCTACCTGCTGTAGATTGTATAGCACCATGGGATGTGGATACTAGTTTCTACTGCCATACCAAAAAAAAAAAAATTAAAAATATTAAAACAGCTTTATAAGTACCAGGTAGTGCTATTACTATGAATCTACATTTCATTACACATTTCATTACTTGCAGGTTAAAATCTTTTATCTTAAACTTTTCTTCCTGAATACTCTGGAGCCAATGAGCTTTTCATTCTGTATGAAAAAAATGGGGTGTGTTGGGAGGGAAGGGACTGGGAGAAGAGCAGAGTGGAGGGGAGGTATGCACAGAGAAATAAACAGTCATCAGAACAGAGTCTTAATGATCTCTGCTGTCAATGTTGTACCTGTAGTGTCACATTTATTACACTGGGAATAGAGCTTTTAACCAGATTCAACTGTGTAAGGAACTGGTATTGTCAATGCAACTAGAAGAGAAGTTCACTGCATTTTAAAGTGCTGTGCACATAGTTGTCTTATTTGTAATTCCTAAAAATGTAGATTAACATGTACATTCAAACATTGTGTATCTTGATGATATATTAAACCACTACTGTATCCTCTCACTACACACTTGCAGTTAATAGAAATGTCTGATAAATAGATTTGCTGAAAAACATAATTTTGTTTTCAGATGCTTTGCAGTACAGTATATAAGACCGTCAATAAGGTGTAGAACAGATTATAGTTCAGTGTATGTATATTCTTTTTTCTCCCATGGAAGGGCAAATATGGATACCAGAATGAAATTTCCAGAAATCACAGAAATTAGAGAAATCTCATTTGGCAGCCAAATTAATAAGTAGAAGTTTTTTATTAAGAAAACATCACAACTTTGCAAATTAAAGTTTGGTAAATCCCAGTTAGGAAAAGGAAGAACTTGTGGAAACAGTACACAGTTTGTATTTTGATTCATAGGCCTGACGAATGGATATAAAGTATTGTTCTGGACTCCTAAAATGTTTAAACTTTCATTGCTTTTATTTTAAGTTTGATAAAGAGAATAAATATCTTCCTCTACTCATTTAAATATTTTACACATGAATTCTTCAGATATTTTGGCTTGCTTATAATTGCTTCTGTCCCATGTAAGAAGCAGAAGCTGGCCGCACACCACAGGAATCAACCAAGGAAAAATTTTTGAGGTAGCGTATGTTCATACTATTCATTTATGCCTTCGGTATGGAATAGACTTACCAATCTAACTTCAAGCTGGTGTCTGTCCTGTGCTCACAGAAAATAATACAGGCTTGACTGAGCACCCAAGTACACTGCAGTTGCTCTGTGCTGACATCCCTTCTGCCACAGCCAAACTGTTACTGGTACCCAAGTTGCCAAACTTAAAGCAAAGATAGGTGGGTGCACTGTGCTCACAGATGTCACCCAGCATGTGACATCATCTCCTCCAAGTCTCCACCCTTGCCTTTTGCCCAGAGCTGGCACAGCAATCTAAGGAGCCTTTATTCAGCCTTGAAGAGAAAGAAGGAAGGCTGGGGGTTTATTCTCTACATGGGCATAGAACCATACCACAAGCATGCTGGACTGTTTAAGAAATCATTAAACATCAAGACACAATTGTCAATAGCAAACATTTGCATTTCTCATTTCTCAGAGTCCAAAGATAATCTTTTAAATAAGTGAATAAAATTAAAATTCTAAAAGAGGAATCTGTAACATCTAAAAAGCCTAATGGATAGGACTGCACAACAAAATAAACAGATTCTAAAAAACCAAGGTCAAGCATTTGTGTGATGATCCTTTGCTCTAGTACTTAACTGTATGCGGTAGCACCTACAATGCCTAGGTTTCTTAAGGATGATAATGGTATCATCGAATGTATTTAAAACACAGAAGAATTCAACCAAAAATTCATCTGCCTGATCCTCAGAAAAAAAAAAGACTGTATCTCATGAATGCATGTATACTTACTTGCCAGCTCACTTCTAGTAGTAATTCAATGTCTGGAATTACTGCTACATTCCATGAGGCTCTCCTCTGAAAACCAACTACCAACATATGCTGCCATTTTACTCAGCAATATTTCCTCCTCTGAGAAGTGAATACAGCTGTGGAAAAGTGGAATTTCACTTTTGAGCATGGCAGAATTGTTTATCGCGTTTCAATGAATGCGCAAATCGGATGAAAGTAATGTGATTGAAGACGTGCCAGCTGAACATAATATAAAGACTATGAAGTTGTACAGGTTCCTGAAGAAAATTTGCCTTGCATAATACTTTATTAGTGGGAGTGTAGCATACGTGTGAAGAAAACTAAGTTGGTTCTGTGAACCCAAAAATATTTTGCTAAGCAGCACTTTTGATGTGGAGGAGACATGGGACTCCACAGAGCAATTGTTTTTCTTCATGGAGTTGCTCCTTCCATAAGCAACCAGTGGAGCAGCAAACACATGGCTAAAATGCATCCAGGAAAAGAACTTGATAGCACAAATCCCCCAAAATGTAATATACACAATGTAGGCTTTTCACTCCTGGGGAGACAGGGAACAGTTGTTCGGCAGCCGACACCACCACAGCACTCCCGTGACTGCCCATTGCCCACAGAGGCCAGACAGGAATGGGGAGTAGCAGGCTCTTTATGTAGGGACAGGTAAATCTTCATTTAAACTCAAACTGAGGAATCCAAAATACCAATCCTGAGCTGCTAGAATGGATCACCATCTTTGAAAGTATTTCATCGGTTCATTTCTCAGAGAAAGTTGCATTTTAGGCTAGGCCTGAGCTCCTCGGGGACGGACAGTTGGTGTGTAATCTGCTGAGAGACTACTCCTCCATGGGAGCAGTGCTGTAAACCAGCTGACACCAACCTTCAGCAGCCTTACAGGCTACAAGGGCAGCTCAAACTAAGAGTAACCCTGATTACCTTCACAGGCTGCTAAAGGCCCACCTTGCAGCTAAAGAGCTTCTGCAGAAACGTAAGAGCAGAAGTAACAGAAAGAAATTCTATGCATTGTAAATAAAATCAATGCTTGGGTAAACAAGCTGAAGTTTCAGCTATAGTACAATTACTGTGATTCCTCATGGCTGTGGCTTCAAATCTGCTTGTGTGTGAACTGATTTTTCCTGCTCCGTGAAAATTGTGGAGGGACAGACTGAGCCTCCTGTAGCAATAAACTCAGTCAGCAGGGAAATGAATGCACAAGATAAGGATGGAAAGGAAGACACAGATCATTTCTTCCATCCCTGCACAGCCCCGGGGGAGCAGTGAGACTAACCACTGCCAGATCCCTTATGACCCTACAGAAATTTCCATTGCTGTTACAGGACTTGCAGGATGAAGGAAAGTGCCAAGGACCCGGAGTCGGCACATAGACACAGGCTATTGACTCCCCAACTCCAGCGGCTCCCTAAGGATCGGTTCATTCTGTGGGACAGCTGCAGGAGAGGAGCAGTTGGGTATAACTCTACGCCAGCACGACACCTACGTTGCAGGCTTCTTCCCCTTTCACCTTCCCCCTCGCATGGTTTCTTTGCAGGAAGGGGCTGCCAGAAGCCGTATTTGGCACCAACGGCTGACAGTGAGCAAGGCGATAGTTGCTAAGTATCAAGGTACTAAAACTGAGGGGAGGAATTGTGGAAAATATTTCAGTCATAATCTTAGTAATAAAAACCTTGCAGGGCTGGCACTGCTCTGCAGCACTTTTGAGAATTGTCTGTTTTGGTTAAGTTTTCAATGCCAAGCAAATAGTTGAGCTATTTAGTCATAATTTATATTAATTTGCTATTTTAAAATAATTACTGCTTATTATTTTGGGAAAAAGCCTCCTCTGTGGACATCATTTTTCTCATTTCCCTGACATATAGCCAGTGTTATATGCATTAAAAGAGCAAGCTCTGCCAGGACATATGTTTAGAAGACGTAAGTCTCAATTCCAGTCAGTCTGACCATTGAAATTCACAGTTACACTGTTCATTTTATTGGGATTTTTCTTTGCCCAGTTGTCTGTGGAAAACAGTCTGATTCTCACAGGAACTTTTAAAACAAAAGAGAAACAAAGCTTACTGAGCACTGAAAAAGAGCTGCATATGTGAACAAGTGTCAGAAAAACAGCACATGAAATTATAATTTTTCATGTTGTATCCTCTTTCATTCTACCATGCTTCGCAGACCAACTGTAACTCCCCGAGTACAGACTGAATGGAACAGTAAATTTCTAGCTGTCCAAAAAAGGCTAGCAGAGGAAAAATTAGATGAGATGTAATTCCCTGCAGTGGCTCTCTGCAACGTTGTGCCTGGGCATGGAACAATGGCCACATTTTGCCTGATGTGTGCCACGTGCTTCTCCTTGTCCTGGGAGGAATTCAGCCTCAGCAAAAAACCTCCTGCAGGTTCTGCCTGCAAACAGTTGCTCTGCACCCTGCATCCTCAGGGCAAAAAGTGCAAAGTTTTCCAGCAAGGAAACTGTGAGGCAATAGCACTGGTGCCTAAAAATACATCAGAGAAGAATAAACACCAGGGAGAGAAAAGTTATTTAAGCCAAAGGACAATGTTGGCATAAGAACAAACAGGTCATCTTGAGATGCACAGGATAGGCGGTTCTGGTGACACTAAGATACCAAAATCTTAAACAACTTTAAGAGAAAGCAACAGTAATCTTTACTCCCACAGGCAGGCAATTTCTCCAGAAGGCCATTGTTATTAACTGAAAGGGTGACGTGAAGCCCAGATACCAAACACCAGAAATAAAAGTGTTTGCTTTCTTGTTGAAATAGAACCAAACAAGGAAGAAGTTATTTCGTGTGGTCACTGACAGGGCTTCTTTTTTTCAGCTACAGGTAGGTGTCGGTGTGTCCCTGCCCTTTCAAAAGGATTGTCTTCAGAGACTCTCATGGCACAATTTGTGCATAGGGTTATTGTGACTGTCCACAGCAGTGATAAACAAGACTTTCCCACTGAAGGAAAAACCTAAGTTTTAGTATCCCTACTGAACTGATTGGAGAAGAGTCTGAAACTGACTAATAAACCATCAAATGCTTTTTGCTGTCATGGACTAAGTGAAGATCAGAAGAAACTATGTACGTCTCACTTGTACCATGTGTTTCAGGGCATTAGAAGAGAACACAGAAGCGCCTATTTCTCTCTGATGCAACTCATTCAAAGCCAACAGATCTGTGCCCGGAATCAATTCACTCAGAGACATCTAGGATATTATGCATGGTATTAATTTCACTGATAATCCAAATCTTAATGAGCTGTTGCTTGCAAATCACTTTGAACCTGTGGACAGCTCTGGGATTAAGGGTCATTCACTCTGTCTTTTACAATCCATGCAAAGGATATAAAACTGTAGGCCAATGTAGTACCATTTGCTAATCAATAATTAATATCTTCATTACCATCAGAATTTAGTAATAATCCATTTGCAATAGAATTAAAGCAAATAAAACAAGATTATGTAACACTGTGTAGCATCAAAGCACCCTGAAGTGGTACTAAAATACCGCAAAACCTTGAGGCTCATGGATGTCCTTACTTCCCAGAAAAATAATGCACAGATCTTCGGAAAAAAATCACAGTCATTATGTAAGCCATGCAAAATGAGACGCACGTTATTTTTAATATCGGTAAAAGTACCACTGGTTCCTTGTCTCACTGCTTCTCAGGTGTTCAGGTTCTCCTTATTCCTTGGCTAGCACTACTCACAAGTGCTGCACAAGAGCACATTTGGGCAGGACGCAGGAACTCTCACACTCAGCACTTTCATTCTGTTTTCTATAAATAAACCCCGAAAGTTTCCAACTCCCCCCTAACAGGTACCTATACCCAAACATTCCCTCCAAACAGAAAACTCGTGAAAACAGTTTGGCAGGACGAGTGACGGCTTAGCCGGGGACGCGGGCGCAGGGAAGTGACCGGGCTTCGCCAGCTATGGGTTTGTGCCGGTGACCGGTGACCGTCCGGCGCTTTCTGCCGTGAGGGCCCCCGCCGGCCGGGCCTGCGGGGGGGGCCGCTGCGGCGTCACCGTGGCCTGGCGGGGACGGGGACGGTGAGCCGGGGCGGAGGCCCACGCTCGCCAACCTCCGCCAAGTGAGAAATGGTTTTACGTCTCTGCCGACAAACCACGTTATTCGGCCGCGCTGAATTCGCTCCTCTGTTCGCGGGGTAGAAGGGATGGGGGAACCGGGAGGAGAGGGGGGCGGTTTGGGCGAGGGGCGCCTCTGAGGCGGGGGTGGAGCGGGGCCGCGCGGGAGAGCAGCCGTGGACAGCCGCCGCCCGCTGGCTTCGCGGGAGCTGCCCGGCGACCGGTGCCTGTCGAAGGGGCTCCGTGCCAGGGCCGGTCGCCGCGGGGCCGTGAAGGCGAAGGCCTCCCAGCGGCGGGGGCGAGCG
>NW_010972787.1:37507-75024 GCF_000737465.1 Haliaeetus leucocephalus
TACTTCCCCCTTGGCCGTTATTTGGGTTGCTGCCGTATTCCACCTTTTTTGGTCACTGCAGTTTTTCTGCAAAGGAAGAACTCCTGGAGGCCTTTCGCTTATGTTAAGCAGCTTTGCTTTTGTAGTCAGATGTTTTCAAGCACTTTCCCGGCCTTTAATGACAGGTGTCAGTCACCCCAAGCTGCGGCAGATGTGAACAGAACTTTTCAGTATGACAGTCCAGTATTTGAGCTCAGGACTGCCTGTCCTGATATTTGTGGCATGTGTGTGGAGAAGACTGTGTGTGGCCTTTGAGGCCATGCCAGCAGCACATGGAAGACGGGCCTACTTTAAACAACTGTTACTAATGCCTCCAGTGTTTCCAGAACGTCAGTGTGGTTGGGGTGAAAGGCCTTGGGAAGGCTGTCAGCTTAACTTTATCAGTTAACAATTTAAAATACGTAGAAGTATGGAAATATACATGTGTTCAGCACTATGTATTACAGTTAAATGCGGTTCAGAAGTGCTGCTTATGTTTTAGCAATCTGACCCATTTTGGATGTATAGATTTGGCCTGAAACTGCTGGTTGTATTACTCTGAGACACTCAGTGTGAAGAAATGAGAAATAATTGACAGCCTTTTTTCTTCCTGGTAACCAAAAAAAGGTTTTAGTTTTAAAAAATAATAAAATTTAAAAAAAAAATCTTTCTTGAAATTGAAATGTAGCTAACATGAATTTTAATGAATTTATCTATATTTTTTGTGCTGAAGTGGGTAGTTAGATTATTAAGCAGATAAGACTTAAGTAAAAATCTAAAATTGAAGAACCCAAGAACACTGGTGAAAAAAATAACGTCCCATAAGAAGAAATGTGATTTTTGTGGAAGAGTATGGTTTTAGAGCAGGGCTCAGACAGTTTATCTGCTTGTTAATGTTTTAGTCCATCTCTCTGCTGTATGTTTAAGGATCTCTGGAAAGACCAACATGTGCTTTGACGAGACATGTGGTTGTATAGCCCATAGTAGAGAGAAGAAACATAGGCCTATGAGATTTGTCAGCATTCCACTTCAGCTATTTTGAAAGAATAGGTGTACAGTAAGTGAAAATAGAGTCAAAGGCCTTGATTCTGTGAGATGACTCTTGCTGAACTGAAGCCCTTGTGTTGACTAGTCATGTTTTTGCAACTGGCCTTTGAATCATTAATATTTTATATTGACAGCAAGATATATATGCACAGTGTGTTTTAGAAAAAATGCTACAGAGATACCTGTTATAAAATAGGCCTTTCTGGTCACTTGGAGTGTTTTTAAGCACTAAACTTACTACTTAGTGAGTTTTCTAAAGACAATAAAGTATGAGTCCTGCATTACAAAAGGAAAGATTATACAGTGATTTGACTTTGCTTATAATGACACAATAAACCAGTGCAAGAATTGGAACTAGATAAGGTCTTTTGTTCCCCAATTCTGCTCTTCAGAGTGCTCTCAGAGAGGCAAACTGTTGATTCCAGGTTAGTGTTAATTGTTTGAAGCTGTGAAATGTACTTCTGCTTTAATGTTTAGGGGAAAAAAAGCAATGTCTCGGCGCAGTAAAAATCCCTGGGTAAGAAAGGAGAGGTGTTAAAATCTGTAAGGTTTTTCCATATCTTTTCCAAATAAGCCTGCATAATCAAATCTAGGCTGGGTTTAGACAGGACTTGGTTTTGCTGGGATAAACAGGAACTAAGTATTTTCTGGTTTTCCCCCATCCTCATTCAACTTTATACATAGTTGAGAAAATGAAGTGAAATATTCTTTTCTTATTCTAGTAACAGATACTAGCTGAATCCAAATCTGACTGGCTGTTGTAATTTTTTAAAGGTCATCGTTTAAACTCCACTAGTGCATAATTTTCCTAATTGTAAATTTTTTTTTTAGTGAGAAGCATATTCTCAGAGAGCCTTCTTTAAATGCAAAATTAGAATGACCAATCATATGTTGAATCCTGGTGACATATAAAAAATTGTAATGTGATGAAAATGTTGAAATACTTAGTAAGAGCTAGCCATTACATGGTAAGCTAGTGCATACCCTACCTGTAGCAGAACTGCTCTCCCACGTTGAGGCTGTGGCTTTCCTATAGATGACTGAGCCATTTCTAGGTGAGTCCCCTAGAGTTTCTTCTCTCAATATACATGTGACTGGCATTTTTAAAGTGGAGTGCTTTGTTTCAGGGGGTGTGTTGGACTTGTAACTTGTTCCCTTTGCAGTGACAAGGTAGTCTAAACTGATTCGCTCATGTGACATGAAGGTACGTGAGTTTTTCTGCAGTTTCTGGAACAGAAAACACCTCAGCTTATTGCAGCACAAAGAAAACCTGTAGATGTGTTCATGCTAGCAGATCTTGACACTTGTGTAGGGCTTTACTGGAGATGCCAGCAAATGCAAGAGTCTGTCTTTGCAAGATAAATTGCAAAGAAAGCAGCAGATTTTCCACAGACAAGTGAAATGAGAACCATTATTTACCTTTGCATTGGTTTCAACTATTTTTTTTGTCTCAGGCCTCTGTCACTGGCAACTGGAAACATATCTGGAGTTTTTGGATTCTTCAACTTAAAGTACATATTTCCAGATCTGTATTTTAAGTTTGTCTCTTGCTTCCTGCCTATTTCCAATTAGGATATCCTTAAGAATATCGGGAGTGTTGCACGCTAGTTAGTTACATAGAAAAGCTTTCCCTCTGGCTGCTGTTCTGCTTTGTGTAGTAGCTTCGCTACAGTCATTGCACTGATTTTTAGAGCTGCTGGTAGCAGAGATTAATTAGACAGTGAATTTTAAGCTGCAGTTCAACAATAAGTAAAACCAACTTCCTCAAAGTTTTCCTTTGGCGTGAAACTTCAGAGTAGATCCCGTAAGTTTGCTGGAAGAGGTAAAAAGCTTGTTCTGCAATTTTGGGGAAGGGCAATTCAGCCTGTTGCTGAAAACAGTTGAAGATAAAATCCAAATGCTCTATCTTTGTGAATAAGACTAGTTTCACTGTAAAACAAGGTGCTATTTCAGTCTTAATATATATATGGTGTCTGAAAACGGTGAAGTGTTAAAGGTGAAGATGTTACTCATATGTAGATGAGATATACAGTAAAATGTAGAGGATGTTGCTTTTTTACAGTACTGGTTAGAGCATCTGACAGATCAGGGCCGAATTTGTATGTGGCTTGAAATATATAGAGCACACAGTAAAGACAGCTGAATGTCCAAATAGACATTTCAAGGTTCAGAGGGACAGTAGCACGAAAGTCTTGTTATAGTGCCTTGCCCTTGTTATATTTCACGTTTATTTAGGCTCTAATACTATATTCTGTGCCTGCTTCTGCTCCACTTCTCTTAAACTTGCTTACAGTTAAGGAGAGGAATTTTGTGTTGTGTGATAATACCTAAATCAGGAAAACTGATTAGTGGTTAATGGAACAATTCCACTTGCATCATTGTACTAATTCTGCATAATATCCACCAGCATAGTCTGGGGAGGTTTTTTTTACCTGCTATCCTAAAATATTGTGTTTAGGTCCTTATGCATAGAAGTGAATAACAGGAAGAAGTAAGTTTGAAGAATGAAGTTGTAGTATATATTTCAATATAGTGTGTGAAGTAGTATATATTTCAAGTAAAGTTTAATGTTAAAATGGAACTTTAAATCTCTGAACAAATTTAGTGAAGTGACTTTTGAAACATAAAATATTTCATAAGTGGAGTTATTTTTAAAAGCCTTAAATTTTAAAACTCCTAGAATGGTTACTTAGCCAGGGTATGGCTATCAATGTAATCCATGTTTTCAGAGAAGATTTGATAAGTGGAGTAATTTTATTTTGTCACAGGTGTGACTTATGTTCCTGCTTACCTTCCTTTGGGAATGATGGTTTAAGGCAACAAGCTGAGAAGGAAAAGTTACTAAGGAAATATTGCTGAGAAATTGTATAGGTTTGTGGGTGGCTCAACGGAGTGGGGAATGGATTTGTTGTGTTGTCTGGGTCACTGGTGTATGTGTGACTTTGGTAACAGCTAAGAATTACTACTATTTGACCTCCTTTTCTACTATAAAATTTTGTTTTCTCATGCACTAATGAGGTAGAATTAATGAAAGTGAATGACACGAAGTAGGTGGTATTACGCACCCTTACTTCTTCTAATTTCAGTACAAGAGTGTAAGATTAATGGTCATGGAAGCCTGAATCTATCTATAAGATGTTGAATTGTTTATTGAAATTAAAGAATAGTTTAGCTGAGTGGGATTTTTAATCCATTGATTTTATTTCCTCTTCTGCTTAATTTAGGAATAAAGGAGGAAGTGTTTAAAAAAAAAAAAAAAAATTTTACTCCTATGTATAGCAAACAAAGTTCTAAACTCCCCTAATGGCATTTTCTGTCAAGCTTTATTTGGGGAATTCTTTTTAAGTAGGTATATGTTCATTACAAGTGAACATGCAGTTTTTACAACTGAAATGGAGTTTTATGTGTGCTGCTTAGCATGAACTAGTAAATCGTATAAACACTGGTGTTTGCAATATCCCCCCCCCCCCCCCCCCCCGACCTCATGTTTTACAGTGAAACTAGTCTTATTCACAAAGATAGAGCATTCGGTTTCTATCTTCAGCTGTTTCCAGCGAAGGACTGAATTACACTTCTCCAGAATTGCAGAACAAGCTTTTTACCTCTTCCAGAAAACTTATGGGATTTACTCTGAAGTTTCACTCCAAAGGAAAACTTTGAGGAAGTTGGTTTTACTTATTTTATAATGCCATTTCTGGAACTTCTAACTGTTCAGCAGCTGGTGTTTCAAGTTCATTATCCTGCAAAGAGGGACTGGGAACAGAAATATCTGGAAGTAGAAACTAACAGTTTTCACAGGAATGGGAAAGGTTAGAGCAATGCATCAAGGTTCAGGGAATAATTGTAAACCTAGCTCTATGTAGGGGAAGCATGTAGTTGATTTTCAAAGATGATGCATTCAATTTATTATTATTTTTACTTTTTTTTTTTACAGTGGAAGAGAACAGGCAAAACTGTCTCTGAATTGGAAAACAATTTATTTTTCTATTTTTTTTTAATGTTGAAAGAGTTCTAAACTTTATTGAACAGGGGATGCTTCTGTGAGACCCATATTCAGTACCTACTGCAATGGTTTGATAATGCTGTGAGGCCTCCAGGTGCTATTGCTGTAAAAATAGTTACTGTGATGCCTGTTGCATCTTTATAACTTGAAGATGAGACATCTTTGCACTTAAGAGCAGCAGGGGATACAGTTTCCAAACTGTGCTTATTCTGAATATTAAATAACAGATTTAATTGTAAATTTCCATGTAGAAATTAATCAGAAGGAAACAGTTGAGAGAACGTGGTGTGCTGGTTGTGCTTGTTTATCTGGAGAGATGTTAGTGGCAGAACAGTGCACTTGTCAGAATTTCAAGTAGTTAGACCGTATTATTTGCTGTATTTGAAGTGAATTGTGTCAAATCGTATTATTAGCCAAGACTATGATCTGTTCAAAAGTAAGCAGTGCATTGGAACATAACGCTGCAGATAACCAGTAGTCTTTCTGCCACAGAACTCTAAATCAACATTTCTTTTAATTACAGGTTTTTCTTTTTATAAAATGTGGAGCTGTAACCCAACAGGATTACAACATATGCAGTAGAACTGTTGTTTTTCTCTTAAAGTTGTTTGGTTTTTTTAATAATGGAAGACAGCCTGTATACTATGGTGAGATTTTTCAGAATAATCAGAATGATATGGGAGCACTTAGTTTCTTTAGCTTTCCTCTTAGTTTGTATCATAAGTTTGAAAAAATTCACCTTGGATTAGATTTTTCAGCATGGTGTAAATCATTTTTATCTGCACCAACTGTAGTCCTTGCTGTCAAACTGCCTGTGGCCAGTTAACCCACAGGAAGGGAGTCTGTGGTACAACAGCTCCTACATTCTCTGCTTCCTTCCTCGATCTCTGCTGTGGATACCAAATGCACAGTGGAGAAAAAGGGTATGTGGCAGCGTCTGCAGGTACTACTCCTGATTCCTTGCTGCCATTTTGGTAGGGGTAATTTATTCAAGACTGGTTTGCAACTCTGCCTCATGACTTTCATTGTATGTGTCTTGGCTGGGGCAATGAACGTGACCAAGTATTGTTCGTGTTGTCCATGTATAACTCCATTAACAGGTGAAGAACACTTGCTAAAACTTGTTGCATTGTAGCTAATGCAGTGAATAAAGGAAGACATTGACAATCTACTTCTCCAAGAAACAAATAATAGCTCTGTCACTTTTCAAAGTAATACTTGCTGTGAAGAGTGTTGTTCAGCTGTGGTGTTGTAGCTCAAATGCTAGCTTATGAGAGACACCTCTGAGAAGAAGGTGTTTTTACATTAACCATAGAAACTGCAATCCTTAAAGATAACTTTAAATAGGAAACTGTTTAATTAACAATAATTTTTTTGTTCCTTTTAGAATAAAGGTTCACTTCAGTTTGAAGACAAATGGGATTTCATGCGCCCTATCGTTCTGAAACTTCTTCGTCAGGAGTCTGTCACAAAACAGCAATGGTTTGATCTGTTTTCGTAAGTAATTTTTGAGTATCTTCCTTCTGCATAATGGCAATACAGTTATGGTACTACTTCTGATACAGAAGTCATGTATGGTGTGGACTATGTGGGAACATACAGAACGGTACTAGTTTAAGTTTTAAGTGGTAAGTGTGCCTTCATTACTGTAAATGTGCAAAAATAGAGTTTTGCTGAGATTCAGATCTTTGCAAGTAGGATGGAGAAAGAACAGCAGAGCTTTTCACTTCAGCTGATCATAGTAAACAAGTTTTGTACCTGCCCACAAAGCTTTTGTTAGAATTAGAGAGAAAGTGTTGTTTACTGCTTTGGCAGTAAGTTAATTTAAAGGCAGTTTGCTGAATGTTACATTATTCTGATTTGAATGGCTTTCTTCTAAAATAACTTAAGAATGCTACTGAAGTAATGGGGTAGTGCAGTTTAACTGGTATAATTTGAATAGTTTTATACACTAAGAATAATATGTATATTTTTCAGACAGTGTTTGCATTATTGTACGTTCTAAAAACCCTGATATTTTCCTCCTTCCAAAAACCCAGAAGTTGCTTCCTGTTAGGTAATGATTTTTTTCTTAAAATACATCATGTGACCTTTGCCAACATAATGTGGAAGTGAGTTAAAACATATGTATCGAAAGTATATCTAAAATAATCTTTGTCTCAACGTAGTTATTTTCCCTCAAATACAGTTGTAACTTAAATCTGTAGTATCTCCTGCTTTTTAAAATTTGTCACAAAAGTGTTTTTTATTTAAATGTAGTCTTGTTGCAGTCTGTATCTTTATTGCTGTTTTTAATGAGGATGGTGCAGTGATTCTTTTTACACCCATCTTAACTGCACCTGTCACACTTTTCTGCCAACCAAAAGGAAAGGTAGTTTAACATGTAATGAGTTTTAATCTCTTATGATATCATGGCTGTAGTAGTTGCCAGAAACATGGTATAGTTAAGGTACAAATTCAGTTCTGAGTCATTGCTTTAATTTTTAATAACTAGTTCAGTAATTCTGCATTGGTATTGAAACTTTCAATTTATTATTTTGCTTGTAGCTGAATTATTGAATAGAACTTAAGTAACTTTATGGCTAAATTAAGGATGTTGAGGGAAAGGATCCCACTCTCCTAGGTTCATATTTTTGGACAGTGCTCTTTGTTAAGCTTTTTAATAAAATTTCAAAATCTGTAGGTGTCTTCTACCTGCCCTTTGAGTGTAATTATCCAGTGCTGCTTTTTCCACTACTGTCAGGAAACAGTGGCATTTTAAATACAGTAATACTTTTTCTGCATGTGAAAGTTGCGTGAGTCTCACAAGGTAGGTAGACCTCTGTAAATCCTGGGCCAGCACCTTTGAGCTATGTCAAAGGAATTTTTTCCTTGTGAGTTTTGTCTTTTCAGTTAAACCAAAAAAGATGCTTTTGTATTGAAATAACTATTGATTCAATAGGAACAAAGTCAGACCTTTAGAATATATAGTTGCTTTCCTGCTAAGATGTGGCCTTATTATTGAAAGGAGAAAGAACCGGAAGAAGGTAATGAGTCAAAAAAAGGCTTGCTAGGCCACATTATATGTGATGCATGGTTAGGAGTGTAACTTGCTTTATTTAATCTTCATTATGGCAAGAAAATAGGAGTTAAATTATACTTGCTGGGCTGTCAGCTAGGAAAAACAGGAATTTATTTGAATGTTGATTAAAACTTGTTAATAGAATTTTGCTTTGCGATGCTGTTCGGTAGCTTTTCTGCAGTAGGGTTTCACTTTAAAATGCTACTGCTGTCATGAAACGTTTAAGTGATGTTGCTAAACTAATTAAAATGTCTTTTAAATTACCTGATGCCCCTGAGATCAAATTTCTCACAAGAAAGATCTGTTTCCTTTGTAGCACAAGGATGTTGTACTGCTTGGATTGTGAATCTATGGGTGAAGGCTGCGTGTTAAAAAGAGTATTTTAGAATAATAAGGGCTGAGTACTAATGCTTCTACTGGCAAGTGATTTCTGTCTTTGTCAAAGAAAAGGTTTAAAATTGTCCTTAATGCAGTAAAGATTACTGAATAGATACTGAAAATGGAATTGCCTTCTACATCTCCTTCTTGACCATAGCCTTTTCCTAGATAGGTTGGTGTTACTTGCTTCCAAGACTTCCTTATAGCTTCAGTCTTTTCTCCAAACATGTTTTCTTGCATGCATCACTGGGATCTAACCATGTATTGTTTGAGAATGATAGATAAAAAGTGTATTAATTTCTTAGATGTACTTAAATTAGGACTGTTTAAGCCTCATACATTACAGCATTAAACTTTGAGTAGCTGTTACTAAAAGCCGGATAAATTGTTTTCTAGAGATGTACATGCAGTTTGCTTGTGGGATGATAAAGGTCCAGCAAAAATCCATCAGGCACTGAAGGAAGACATCCTTGATTTTATTAAACAGGCACAAGCAGTAAGTTCTTAATGTTTCATAACTTCTATTCCTGTCATTAGAAGAATAACCAAATAGTTCTGACTTCCATTGGTTCTAAATGCATTGCTTTTTTGTTTGAAATTAGGTGATTTTTCTGGAGATCATAATTATCCTGCAAACTTCAATTGACAAAAAGAAGACTTAGCCTTGAGCATTTGCCTTGGCTCATTGTTTTCTCACAGTCCTGAAACTGGGGCGGGCAATGATTTTTGTGTTATGTTAAAAAAACCCAAAACACACCATTATTTTTGTTTATCCAACAGTATTTATGGAATATTCTTCCATTTGAAAACTTCTTGAGGCAAAATTTTCTATAAGAAATTACTGTCTGAAAAAAATGTAGTTTTTTGTCTAGCTTCAGTGCTATGCTGACATGTTCATGGATGGCTTTAAAATAAGCCATATGTATGGCATACTGGAAATATCCATGCTATCGACTCGGCAAGCTTAGCTGTCCAGTTTTATGGGCTTCCCCCCAAATGATTGAAATCATCAATAGATTCAAAGGAAATTTTTCTGTTTGTAAAATGTATAGCAAAGGATGTTTTCTGTAATAAGGGATTTAAGACAGGGGGCTGTTGTGAGATTAAAAAAAAAATTTAAAATCCCATGACAAAGGTTTGGAAAGGAGAAAATGAAAGTCTATAAAATCTTTCTTTAGTGAAGAGGCTAAGGCTACTAAGGCTTTGCTTAAAGGAAAATAGTTTCTTATATAGGTCTTTATATAACCAGGCATTTAAATGTTGAATTTTAAGTTCCAACAGCTTGCTTGCATACATGCATAAATGTTATGCTGAACTGGGGCCTTCAATATGGTCTGCATTTGTTGTTGTTTGAAGGGCACCTTTTTAGGCACTATGATGGCTGTGGTACAATGTAGTTGTAGTTTCCAGGCATTAATAAAATACGCAAGTTAACTAGCTGTCTGGGTCTAATGAAAGGTTAGTAGATGCCATTGAATTAAACCTTTCACTGTATAGAATGTAACATAGGCCTTAGAGGTTTGGGGTTTTTTTAGATAGGGTTGTACCAGTTACATGCCTTTGGACCAAAGGTTTTGATCTTTTTACTTGCATATGGCTTAAAAGAAAAAAAAAAAAGGCTCATTTGGAAAATTTAAATGTACTGACTTCTTGTTTGCTGCTACCTTTCTTTACCCTTTAGAAATGGTCCATATGTCATGGGTTGATAACTACTGCCCTAAACTAAATGGCACTTAAATATGTAGACTTTCTTATTCTGATAGACCTGTATATTTGAATTTTACATGGGGAGTTATTTTCAGTATAAGCAAAGTCAATCTGTATTTTGCGCAGAAAATCGTTTATAAATTGCCTCCTCTTCTTCCATCCTCCTCCAGAGAGTGCTGAGTCATCAAGATGATACAGCTTTACTAAAAGCATATATAGTGGAGTGGCGCAAGTTCTTCACACAGTGTGATATTTTGCCCAAGCCATTTTGTCAATTAGAGATTACTTTAATGGGCAAGCAGGGCAGCAACAAGAAGTCTAATGTAGAAGACAGTATTGTTCGAAAGGTAAGTGATAGGTATTAAGAGTTTTGTTGCATGCTGTTCTGCCTACAGTAATAGTAGAGAAGGGATTCTGTAGCTGAAGATGAAATTGCACCAATCATGTAATATGATGCATCACTTTGCTTCAGTGTAAGGGTCAGAACAACCCTGCAACTTTTTTTTTTTCTCTTCACAATAATTTCACTCTGTTTCTCCAGTTTTGCTTTGGCTATTAACAGTTTTGTTCAGGTGATTAAAGCACTTCTTTGTTGGGCTTTGGGTTTGTTTGGGGATTTTTTTTTTTTTTATTTCTTTGCTTGTTTGTGTGTATTTTAATTATGACTTGAATCCTGGGATGGGAGGCAGTTGTAAATTCGCCTACTGTTTCTATACTTGTGAGTAGCAAGCGTACTTGTATATACAAGTGAGTAGTTTTTCTACACCTAGTTTATTTCCCTGGGTGAAAATATAGCTATTGGTCTCCTAATTTCCTCTTCTTCCTCCAAACTGTCAGCCATATCAATGAAAAGATTGGACATGTAGAATCTTGTGAATGTGATCTTTTTACTATTTTATACCAAACATGTAAAGAAAGTCTAGGGTTTTGAGTATGGAGTGCTCAGTGTTCTGAGTCCCATGAATAATGATCCTTGAAATTGCTTTAGTCTTTTTATTGCAAGAAAATCGGAGCACATGAGTTGTAAAGTGTTAAGTCCTTCAGTTTAACATCATTCATTATCCCTTTTCATTGCAGAAAGTACCTGTAGGGAGATGAAATTTCTTTAGCAATCTTTTGGTACTGAAGATCATTTTAACTGTCCCCCTATCTCCAGGATGGGAAGATCAGAATAGTTCGAATGCATTACTTTGGGCAAGGTTTTTTTTCTTCGCCCTCCTATTTTGACATCTGATCCTCTATACCTCTTGAAGAAAAGGAAGAGAGAACAGCAGCAAAGAGAGGAGCCACCACCTCAAGTTACCTTTTTTGTTTTCATTGTTGGAGAAAGCATGTGATCTCATTAGGCTGTCCAAGATCTGGGAAACTTGAACTCTTAACTCTGCTGTGTGCAGAAGTCTGGAGAACTAAGAAATGAAAGGAAAAACAAGGTGGAGTGGAGAAAGTAGTGAGGAGAAAGCGGGAGAAGGAACTGGTGTCTAAAAATTCAGATTTTGTTCAGGACTGAAGCTGATGGAGATGTGTCTTATCTCTCATATGCAGTCCAGTTAGGACCATCTCATGACTGGGACATCAAAGCCCAGAGTCTCCAACCTATTTTACTTCATATTCACTGCTGAAGGTCACTTCCTGTTTCTGGCATCATTCTCTCTAGTTTTCTAAAAAGTGCTTTGTGAAAACTTTTCCCATGCTTGAGAAGTTCATGTAGTCACCCAAAATATGTGTGTTTTCCTTCAAATATCTCCATAAAATTTCCTTATCCATAATGTCTAAAACCAGTTTGACCTTGACAAAGCTGTTAACATGCCTCCCAGATTGCTTGACATTATCTCACTGTTTTCTCCACTTTTTACTCATTTCAGCTCTTGTAAACCAATTACATAATTGTACAGCACAACCATAATGTGCATATCAGTAATGTTAAAATAATGAAAAAAGTAATTAAGGAAGCGTAATCAAATAAAGCTTTGCTTCTAAGAATGTGCCAGTGTTTTGAACAATAATTCATTTCCAACACATATGACTTCAGTGTCAGAAACGGAAATTTAGCTGAAGTTGAGAGACAGTTATGGAAAAGTTAAGAATAAGGGATGGTAAACTCTCTTGAAAGGTTATCTGACTTTTATTAGGTGCTTGCTCTGTTAAAATCTAAAACTTACCAGGCAAGAATGGAACAAGACCATCTAATCTTTACTATTAACTTTGCCATACAGCTGTGTCGTCTTCCTAAGCTCGTTTTTAGTAAGCTTATTCACATTTACGAGATAATGTTTGAAATGGTAAATTTTATGATTCCAACCTGCTTTCCACTGCCAGTGTGGACTGACAACTGGCATGCTTAAATTACATTCATAGCAGATACTGTCATATTTGAAGATACTGTAAGTTTGAGCTTTCTTCTAAAGCAATGAAATGGCACAAGTTGGATAGAAAAAATAAAAATTATCTTTTAAGCTTTGGCATAATTTCTTTAAGCATTCTGTGGCATATGGAAAGAGCCATATCCAGTGTCTAAGGGCAAAAAAATGACCACAGTAACTTGAATTCTAAAGCAAGTTAAGATTTTTAGCAAACATGTAGCATGCTTTGAGTATTTACTGCTGAACAACTGGTGGAGCTTAGGTAGATGTAAGCATGGCCTGGCCTGCCAGTGAGCTTTTCCTGTTGCTCAGCTGCAGCACATTGGGTCTGGTGATAAGGTGTAATGCAATACATTTGCAGCAGTGTCAGTAGCAATCATTAAAAAAAAAAAAAAAAAAAAAAAAAAAAAAAAAAAAAAAAAAAGACACAATGGGAATATGAAGGCACCCTTTGAGGATTTTGTTAGGAGCCTCCATAACTAATTTTATAACTTTGCAGTGCTTAGATGAGGTTTCCAGTTTTTTATAAATTACATATGCGTTACTTGCATACTGAACTTTCATGTTAGATAAATGCAATCCAAAACCATCAGTCTTTTTTTTTTACATAACTGTGGTGTTAACTGAATTTTTGGTTTTGTTTAAGACTGAGCCTGCCAAATAGTGAGCTCTATTTGGATGTTTGGCTCAAAAGAACCCCCTGATATTGCAACTCCTGACATATTGCATTGCTGGGAAAGTTACTTGACTGATTACTGAGAACTGTAGAAATAATACAGAATTGTGGGATTAATATATGAATCAAATAGTAATTCCCTTAGTTATCCAGTTACATAACTTAAGCTTAGAATATAAGCTCAATATTACTTCTATAACAAGTTCAGAGCAAGATCAAGTTCTAAGGTAGTTGAACTGCTGTATATAACCTGAAAGTTACATTATAAATTGCTTGATTTCTTCTTCTGATCTCTTGTATTTCTTTTGCACAAACTTAGGTTTGCATGTACCTGACAGGTTTGGTTTTTTTTCTTCCTGATACACAGCTCATGCTAGACACCTGGAATGAATCCATATTTTCAAATATAAAAAATAGACTTCAGGACAGTGCAATGAAGCTAGTTCATGCTGAAAGACTAGGAGAAGCTTTCGACTCTCAGCTTGTTATTGGAGTTCGAGAATCATATGGTATGTCTTGCACAGACTGATCTCTATTGCCTCCTTGCTTTAGTAGGTGAATTTTCATCATACAAAGTTGACAATTATGGCAGGGTTGGAATGATTATCTCAGCATTTTGTATTGATTTTTTTTATGTTTGATACGTGATACCAATTAAATTCTGTTTAAAATCTTTAACTTCTAAGTGATTTAGCTACATATTGGTTACTGCAAAATCAGTGTTTTCAAAGAGCAACTACTTTTTGACCTTTAGGGTTGCAGATATAACTTTGTGCTCCTTTCTGTACTGTTTCTGATTGTTCAGACACTTTGAAGAGGAAATGCTGAACAGGCTGCATCTAAGACTCTCAGTCTTCTTTGCAAAACAGATCTGTGTATCTGAAACTTCAATGATACTTCACCATTACCGCCTGCTTCTTCAAAGCTTTGCAGCCTGTTGAATTAAACTTGTGGCTAATACTCTCTCAGATGGCTTTATAGATGTCCAATTCTAATTTTTTTTTAAAGCATATTCCATTTAAGGACTTTATTTATTTCTCTTTAACAGTTGAGAGGAAGGTGGAAACTTTTTCAAATAGTGCAAAGCACTGCAGTAAGTTCACTGTCTCCATTCCTGTAAAACACAAAAAACCCAATGCAAAAAAAAAAAAAAGTCTAAAATGAGGACATTGGGATTCTAAGAACAGTGTGTAAGAAAAGTTGTTTGCTCAGTCAGGTGGAAAGGTTTTCACTTCATTAGGCATTATGCTGAACTTTTTTTTCTCTCTTTTTTTCCAATTTTGCAGTTGTATGTGTATTTCTCGTTACCACGTTTGAATTTCTAAAATGCTGGAGATAAGTATGCAGTTCTTTCCAGTTCCCTATAGTTAATCTAAATGTTTTTGGAGCAAAACCTGGACAATTTTGGTTACCTTTAGGGATCAGAGTGCATTTGTAGGATACTTCAAATTGTTCAGTGCAACCTTTTAATACAAGACTCACTTTAATGAGAGAGATTTGCTTATTATTAGCAACATAATTTTCCAAGACTTGAGAGTAAGTTTGGACTTTCTCTTTGCAGTTAACCTTTGTTCTAATCCTGAAGATAAACTTCAGATATATCGGGATAACTTTGAAAAGGCGTATTTGGATTCAACAGAGAGATTTTATAGAACACAGGCTCCTTCTTATTTACAACAAAATGGTGTACAGAATTATATGAAATATGTAAGTAAAAATTCTGTTGTAACTTTGTTCTGAAAGTGTTAGTACTTAAAATGATTGCTGTTCTACTTTTGCGCAGGCAGATGCTAAACTAAAAGAAGAAGAGAAAAGAGCACTACGATATTTAGAAACAAGGCGTGAATGTAACTCTGTAGAAGCAGTAAGTATAATGTGTAGAAAAACTGGTGTATTTTATATAGTAGTATTACATTGCAATTTTTATTTTTGTGTGTGTTACGGTATTATTTGGTAGCAGTAGATTGATATGAAACTGTTAGGTTTATGTTTTTTAATCATCCATTATGTTTTTTCTTGCAAAAATCTGTATTACTTTCCAATCTAGCAATTTACAGTTTCTATAGATGTTTTAATAGTAAACATAGATCAGAGTTCAGATTGAAGGGCAGGTTTTTATTCAGGTTGATTTTTATTCTTTCACTTTGAGACTGGTATGTTTTGTGGTTGGGATTTTTTTGGTTTTTTTTTTGTTTGGGTGTGGGTTGTTTTGTTTGTTTGTTTTTTCTGCTATGCTTAACAGTGGATGACAATGATGCTTGAAAATAAGCTGGCCAACCTATTAGGTAGAGGGTTTCTCAGTGCTCATTTAGAATACCTGGAAGAGTTATTGTTCTTTGCAATCAAAAGGAGCAATAGAAATTTCACAAATTTCACAAGAACTGTTCTAGATCTGTTCTAGATTTCCTCTTAGGCTGAAATAGGGCCACTTAATATAAAGGATGGGGTTTTTTTTCCTTCCCCTTTGCCTCCCTTGAGCAGTATTTTACACAGTTCAGATTCTGGAGGAGGATTTAACTGCAATGCATAGTTCCTAATTGTGGTGAAATTAGTTCAGGAAACAGGTTATTTTAAATAAATACCCTTTAAATCTGAATTTTTTGCAGTGGATCAAAATGTATTTTATGTCTTTTGTGAAGTTGTAAATCATTCATTTTGCACAGCTATAAATTGTAACTTGTATAAAGAGGCTGACAAAAGAGAGATGGTCCTGACACGTACAAGCAATTTCTGTGCTAGATCTAGCCGTAGTGTCTTGTTCAAACCCACCAGCCTGGTCCAAATAGGGTACGCTGGAATGAGAACTATTCTTAGCTCTTGGATGTATACTTGGAAACTAAGTAGGGTAGTTGATGTTCCAAAAGTGGTGGGTCCCTTGAGAGAAAAGAGGTGACAGAAATATTAAGCTCATTACTGGTTTGGAAGAGAGTTTACCACATTTACTAACCTACACATTTTTAAGAAATATGGTTTCCTGTATAGATTTTATTCAAACTACACATACTTTTATGAATCAATGAATTAATTATTTTATAGAGCATAGTTGCAGAGAACAGACTAGATTGTGTGTCATGGTAAACTTGAGGCAGATCACACTTTGGTGTTCAGATGGCTAAATGAGCTAATTCTGTGTTTAATATATTTCAGCTAATGGAGTGCTGCGTCAATGCCCTGGTGACATCTTTTAAAGAGACTATTTTAGCTGAATGCCAAGGCATGATCAAACGAAATGAAACAGAAAGTAAGTGAAGCTTTAAGAACAGTACAGGACGAACTCAGCATCATCTGCATAAAAATAGATTTGTTTGTAGATATATCAAATTACTGTTTTTAATAGATGGTGGCAGTGTTTCACAGCTAAAACATTACTGCCCATGGGCAATTTTATCCCATAAAAAATGACTGTCATTGATTAGTATTTTTTCATATGGCTTCTGAAAACTGTATGTACAATACCCTAAGTTGAATGACTGGCTAGCTCTGATTTTACTTAAAAGAAAAGAATATTTTGCATTCTCTTTTCTTTATTTTTCTTCCAACTTATTTTCCTCATGTTCACCAACTGGTAAATATTGCATATGTCTTATTTTCTATTTGAATCGTTCAGATACAAACACTCCCCCTTCATTCCACCCCCACTGCCTCCTTCCCCCTGGAAAAAAAGTGAAGCATCTCTTTACAAAGCTGTTTTTTCTGAAGACCAGGGAGAAATTTTTCTTATTCTGGTTATTGGTGCAGGACCAGTAAGTCAATGAACAAAATCCAAATTTTTCATCTGGTTTTATAGCCAGTATGTCACTGAGTATTGAAAGTTAGCTCTGCATGCCTTTTTAAAGTTTTGAAAAGTTTTTTTTTTTTAACTCCGCTGCCATAAATTGAGAGGTTAGTGTGATTCAGAAGTCTTGTGTTGGTCCTGTATGATAAACCAAACTAGATAAGTAATAGAAAATGTCATAATTCAAAGCTGGGGAGGGGAGCTGAAATCACAAGTTAATTTTTCTTTTGAAGTCTTGGTATACTGCAGCCAGGGAATATTTAGTAATGTCTATATGAAGTTTTCATTTCTATGCAAATGTGAAAACTGTTTTATGACTTAGAACAGTGTAGAAAATACTTCTAAAGCTAGAATTTCAGAAAATATTTGACCTCAAAACTATGTCATACTGATCTGTTCATCTAGCAACATGATTTCTGGCAGTAATCCAGAGCTAAATCTAGAAAGTCAGCTAACTTCTTATGAGCATATGTTACAGCCTTTGAGAGAATACAGGAGGCTTACTTAAATGTAGAGCTTCAGAAGGGTTCATCTATAGCATCCAAAGCATCCTTCTTTAGAAACTTCTTGAAGTATTCACACAGTCCTCTCTTTCCTTGTGGCTATGTCTTCCTCGTGATACTGCTTGGTTGCAAAATACTTCCATTTAGTATATAAGAACTCAAGCATCTCTTCCAATTCTTCTATTTTTTTTTTTTTTTTCCTAGACCTACCTATGCTGTTTAAAATGTTTTAATGAAGGATGCAGGTGCAGGTGATTAAAAATGTATTTAAAGACTGGAGCTATGCATAGTAATATATAAGTCTGATAGTATCCTCTGCTGTGCTTTGCTTATGTATGTGTCTTCCTGATACTACTCACCCCAAAGAATTTAATGATGTTTTCTTTATTAGACAGCATCTGACAAAAAAGGACTGGGTTTTTTGGCTATGAGCTGGGCACTGCTGTAAAATACTCTGTTACATTAAGTACTTAATATTTACACGCCATCAAAGGAAGTCAGATTTTCCAACTAAGAACTATCAAAGATGTCATAACTTGCAAACGCTTTTCAGAATTGGCTTAGTGCATTTTTCTTTGCTTATAGTATTGGGGATGGGAGACCTAAATTTTACTCTTTAAGTACTTCATAAGAAATAAAAAGTACACTTGGCTTTTATGAATATAAAATGAAAACAGAACTTGTTTAAGTGCCCCAACAACTACGATATGGATTTTTTTACCTTTCAGTGTCATAATGTATGAGACATTCCAGTGAAATGTTCCTTTTGCATTTGTTACTTTGAAATCTGTCTTTGAAGAATCTGGGCTTTTTTGGGTTCCTGCAGTTTTAGGGATGTACCTGAAGTCTTCCTTTGCCACTGTTTATTAGGAGAAACCACTGACTTTTTTTCTTGAATTATTCATGCCATCACTAGTTTACAGAAACAGATATAGAACCCTTTAATACATCTTTTTGTTTCTTTTTTTCCACCATTTCTTCCTCCCTCTCACCCTTTTTTCAAGTACAGATTAAAAGATCCAATAAAAGTTGAGTGAGCTTTTTGGACTTACCCTGTGTAAAACAGTGCTGCCATCACTTGCAGTGCATCTAAATTGCACTGAGAATACCTCTGACTCAGGTGTTCTTTTTTTTCTGGTGCCTGAAATCCCATTGTTTAGCCCATTTTGAGTTGTCTCTAGTAACACTGCAAATTCTTACTGAAGGTTGGTTGTAGCTTCCATTCTTTAATTTGCATTGTTACATTCTAAAAGGATTTTTTTCTTCCATGCATTGCTTTTCTGTTTGGTTCTGCAACAGGTGTTGGGCTACAGAAGTTGATAACATATATTTCATCTTCATTGGTGACAGGATCTTGATGTTGCTGACAAAAGTATTGCAGAGGAGAAAACAAAGACAGGGCCTCTGGCTTTTGTCCCCCTTCATGGTAGATATAGCATTGAGGAACTAAACGCATCTATCAACTTTTTTC
Organism: Haliaeetus leucocephalus; assembly: GCF_000737465.1. Taxonomy (NCBI): domain Eukaryota; kingdom Metazoa; phylum Chordata; class Aves; order Accipitriformes; family Accipitridae; genus Haliaeetus; species Haliaeetus leucocephalus. Next base: position 56,507 of record NW_010972787.1, read on the forward strand.
CTATTGAAAAAAGAATCGGAGTCCATGATCAGTTTGTTCTACTTCATTAAGCAGAGTCCTTTGCTGTGTTTAGCTCATATCTCTGTGGTCTTTCTAAAACAATCTGGTGGCCTTAATCCAGGTGTTCCTTTGTGGACAGCTTTGTCAAGATGATTATTGATGTTTCAGTACGTTTGGTTTTTTGTTGTTTTTTTTAGTAGTGTTGAAGTACCTTCACAAAAAGTAAGACAAATAAACCTTATCAGTTTTTAAAGTTTTTGAACTGGTAACTTTCAGAAAAACTAAATAAACTCTTTGGGAAAACAGAATGGAAAAAAAATGCTGTTTACCTTAGTCAGTTTTGGTTACTTTAGAATTTGGCATGCTTTTAATTAAAACAAAACATTGTAGATGGTATTGGAAGATACACAAAGACAGGTCTGTTTGACTTTAATTAAAAAAAAAAAAATAATCTTGAATCCATAAAATTTTCTGCATAAACTTCTGTAGGCTTCCAGCTGAGACCCGTTTTTGCCAGGGATTTTAAGGCAGTTATACTGAGAACCTGGACTTAATCCAAATAGCCGTTGACTTTAAGGGTTTTTATTCAAGCTTGTGATGCTATATGCATAAGTAGGTATTACGTTGCAAGAAATATCTCTCTTTGCCTTCAGAAGAATCTTCCTGTGGGACCAGAATTAGGACAGTATTCAAAACATCTTTCCTTTTAAGAGATAAATTGGATTATCTGTTCTTTACATATTCCATGTTCCACTTGAGATATCCCTAGCAGAAATGCAGTATCTTTGGTTTTTATACAGGTCTTTGACTGGTGGCTTTATCAGTATTTGTCTCTTTCAGAGTTGCATTTAATGTTTTCACTGATGGATAAAGTTCCGAATGGCATAGAGCCTATGCTAAAAGACTTAGAAGAACATATTGTTAGTGCTGGACTTGCAGATATGGTAGCAGCTGCTGAAACTATTACTACTGTAAGTGTATTGTATTTTCATTGTTATTTTATTAAAAAACAACTTTGTGGAAGTTAAATACTCTATTTGTGGGATGTACATGTGAATGGAAATAAATTTTGAAGATTTTATGTTTAAACATCAAATTTTGATCCACTGAAAGTTTTAAGTGTCTTTAGAATAATTTTTTATTCCTTATGTTTTCAGTTACAGCTTTAAAACTTGAGTTAAATTTGCAGTAAAGAAAACGTTATAAATTAAGTGCTTGGGGTACTTCTACGGTAGGATTGTGTTAGCATCTTAATTAAAAAGGCATAATCAATTTTTTCAGATTCTAACTTCCTGATGAAATTTGAAGTTTGCTTTCAATATAAGAGTGGTTGGTCAGTGTGGAAATCAAAAGGTTTTTTTTCCCACTGTTCTTTTTCAGCTCTTTTTCTCTGGGTCTAAGAGGCCTGAGTATCTGCAGCAATTAGGGTGTGCCTTTTATTGGTCCTTGAAAACTTTTTTTTTATTTTGGAAGTTACTAATACAGTATGTGAAAGTTATATTTTTATATATAGATAGATAGATGTTTGTATATTGGAAATACTATCCTGAAAGTCCGTGTTGAGGCATACAAGCTGTAGAGCTCTTCAGTACAGAGAATAAAGATAAAATGCTCATTCATAGTATGCAGGCTTGAAGATACTAAATTCTGTAGAGCCTTATTTTCTAATTTGATTTTTGCCTCTTTAACTTTAGGATTCTGAGAAATATGTAGAGCAATTGCTCACACTATTTAATCGATTTAGTAAGTTGGTTAAAGAAGCTTTTCAAGATGATCCAAGATTTCTTACTGCGAGAGATAAGGTATGTGTTTCTGCTGATCATTTGTTTTCAGTTTAGGAATTGTTGTAATTCAAATTATGATGTCTCTGAAATCCTTGTGTCCATTCAGTGTTAAATCTAGAAGCTGCTCTTACTCTCGTAAATATGCAGACTAAAATGTTGATGAAACTTACTACCAACTGATTAGCTTTTAATTTGTGTTGTAGTCATGCATAAAGTTGCATTTGTGTTCAGCTTTGTAATGTTGTAAAGCACATCAGAAGATGATCTTTGTGTGGAGCACCTTAATGTCTGATTCAGCAATGTACTTGTGTTTAGAATTTACTACATATTTGGGTGTAGTCTCATGACTTCACATATGCAACCTGCTCCATGTAATCCCCTCCTAAGCCGTTGCTTAAAGGAAAGTAGTATGTTAATGGAAAAGAGGAAAACGCAAAACATGAGTTAATGGGAAATTGAGTCATAGGATTTCAACTCTCATATTAAAAATCAAATCTGCAAACTTCAGGCTAATAAAGAAGTCTGATTAATTACATGTTACAGTAATCTAAAAGGGGATGAAACCTTTGTGATCCATATGTTAAAGAGAAATTGAGTGAAGCACTAATAAAACTGTAATTATTTTTCAGGCGTACAAAGCAGTTGTGAATGATGCTACAATATTTAAACTTGAATTGCCATTGAAGCAAAAGGGGTAAGCCATATAAACTTGATGTGAATCAAGTTTTTAAATTGTTAAAGATTGAGCTTCTCTCTTAAAATCTCTTCAAAAATTAACACTGTTTAAAAGTGCTTTGTGTTCTTTGCATTATGGAATTTCAGATTGCTTATCAGCCTCTGGTAAAACACTTCACATGGCAGTGGATCAGTGAATAGCAGCCTGTTTAAAATCAGATTTATTTGTAGTAATTGGGGATCTAGTCTTTTATAGTAGAGTAATGAGTCAATTTGTAAGCTGAATTTAATAACACCTTCCTGGGTTATTAATTCCAAAAACCTGAGCTGTATAACTCTTCTGTAACTTCAGTAAAAGTCCTGGGGAAGACAGGCAGTAATCTTCATGGGAATAACTATACCTGATTAAGGTGTAACCATCCACAAGCTGTTTACCATCTCCTCTTGTGCCAGCTGTGAGCGTGACCTGTCTGGGTGTTACATTTTTGTTTTGGTGCAGCATTAACCAGGCTAGTTTAAACAACTTCCAGTAGATTAAGCAGACCTGTGTGACTCCGGAAGAAAAACAGTACTTACAGTGGCCTCTCTAACTCAGCCAAGAGAAGGTAGCAGTCAGTTAATTTGATTGTTAACATTTAACATGTGATGTGCCACTTGAGTAGGAATCTATATATATATATATAGTTTGTAGTCCGATTTACTATGGAAAAAAAGCTTATGTAGCTGCACTGCCAGCTTCCCTTTCCAATAACTTCTAGTTAGGGGTGGCTGGGTATAAACATCTATTCAGCATTCTGGTTCTTCCTCTGTGTTTGGTATTGGACTAATGGTAAGCTTGGAGAGGGATTAGCTTTGCTGTTTTTATGTTATTGGAGGAACGCCTTCACAAAAGACTGGATCCCTCCTTTGTGTACTTCGTATAGATGTAGGCAAGGTAGAGGAGTTTTTTGGGTCTCTGCTAATGTTTCCATTTCCCCGGGAGCATCCCAAATCAATACCTCATTCAAACTGTGTTTCAGTCCTAAAGCTAAACCTGCCTAGTGGTTTCTTGGAAACCACCATGATGGCAATGGTCTTCTGTTCAGCATTCTTGTTCCCAAGCTCCTTCAAGTTGTCTACTTATGCAGCCTGGTTTAAGTAAAATGAAACTTCATCCTGCTTAACTTGTGCTATTAAGTTCAGCCTGAGAATATGGAGTTTTGTAATTTTTCATTGCTGTCAGGATCTTGAAGACTCCTGTTCAGAAATACCTGGGAACACATTGATTAAATAAGGGTTCTGTCTTGTAATAACCAAAAGACTAGTGATCTGCTTTTACTCCAAATGGTGTTCAGGAGGGCAGAAGACACTAGCCTGCAAGCTGCTTCATGAATTAAAAAGGACAAGTTGTCTGAAGAGTTTTAGCACTGTCTACACTAGCTGATGAGAGGATGAAAGAACAGGCAACACTGGGTTCCTGAGCATCCCCGCAGCTTCTTACCTGCTGTCTTACTTGCTGCCTTTGTTTTGGGCCCTTGAGACTAGCAATCAAGTCCGTGCCATCTGACTCTAGAAATAGGGATTGGTCCTTGGTGCTGTTTTATTCACCAGTCTAGGCACGGGCTCAGAACGCAACCTTGTGCTTGCATGCATTTTGAAGAACCAAAGTCTGTCTGCTGTAGCATATTCTGGTTCAACTTTAATCTGATTTTTATCTCCAAGCTGTTAGTCCACTGTTTATACCTGTTATAAAATAATTTTATCCTGTTACCATGCGATAGATGTGTTGGGTTTTGCAGTCTGTGAAGTGCGGTGCAGGAGGCTGTTCTTGAGACTTTTGTTAGAGCATAATGACAAGATAAGTGAAATATTTCACTGCAGCATTTGTTAATTCTTTACTGGAATACTTATGGCTGTGCAATAGTTAGCTGATTCAAACTGCAGCTTCAACATAATCCTTCATTGTTAGAGTTCTAAAATTAAAAGCAGTTGGAATGATCAAGCTGTCTGGAAACGTTTGGTAGTATTTATTCTTTCAAGAAGAAAAGGGAGTTATTCCTAATTTTTCATTAGTTTAACAACAATATGAATTCACCACCAGGATCCTTGCCAAGGGGATCAGGAAAGAGTGGCCTGTCTTGTTAACAGTGTGACTACTCCAGAATAGCAGGATTCTATACAGTTTGAATATATGTTGTTCTTCTTTTGTTTAGTGTTGGATTGAAAACACAGCCTGAATCCAAATGCCCTGAGCTTCTTGCTAATTACTGTGACATGTTGCTAAGAAAAACACCACTAAGCAAAAAACTAACCTCTGAAGAAATTGAAGCAAAGCTTAAAGAAGTGGTATGTTTTTGCTTTCTACTTCTCAATTATTCTGAACAATGAATTTGTTTTATTTCCTTATGTGGGTCGAGGCTTTGATCTTCAAAGATGGTTATGCAAGGTGTAATAATATGGAAAAGAGTTTATTATGTCATCAAGTGTGTGTGTGTTTCAATCTTGTAAATCATGCAGTGCTTCATGTCTCTTTGTCAGTTCACAAAATTAGTATGCTAAATTAATGGCTATATCAGACTGTAATGTATTACAGTAACTAATGTTAGTCTAGGAAATAATATGGGAGATTTTTACATACCAGTGTCAATGTCCTTTCTGATTTAAGAGAAGGTTTTTGATGGTTGACAAATGAAGAAATTGGGGGGGGGTGATATTATGAAAGATTCATAGCTGATGCCTGTGATAGTATTAACACAGTTGCTCTTAAGGCAATGTCAAAAAGCCTTTTTCTACTTCATAGTCTACAGTGGCATCTGAGCCTTGTCTGACCAACAATGCAAATAAATGTTAAAATCTACTTTTTTTTTTTTTTTTTACAGCTTCTGGTACTTAAATATGTACAGAATAAAGATGTTTTCATGCGATATCACAAAGCTCACTTAACAAGACGCCTGATATTGGATATATCAGCTGATAGTGAAATTGAGGAGAATATGGTGGAATGGCTCAGAGTAAGTAGCCTGACATCTTTTTTTGTGCCTCTTGCTTGTGGTATGAATTCCCACTCTTGAACTTAGATACCCTTCTTGCTTAGGTGAGTTCTATCTTAAATTGCAGGCCACTCAGGACATCTTACACTTCAGTTTTATTGCAATAGTTTGTGAAAGTAAAACAATTTAGCTCTTTTCGAAGAGAAATGTTGATCCTAATAGTGGTAGTGATAGATTTTAAAACATTTCACATATTACCTGAAGGCTTCATATAGTCCATATGCAAATGAGCAAAATGTACTTGTTTAGGTATGTAAATAATTTGAGATGTTTCTAATTGTGAAATCTTATTGCAGATTAGAATATTATTTGCATGTCTTAAACATTCCTTCAAGTCTCAGAATTCATTGATTTCTTAATGCATGCATATGTTCTTCAGCACTTGGATGTTTTTTAAAAGAATCATCATATGCCCTTAAGGGGTAACTACTTATGATCCATGCAAAAAAACTTTATATTGCGTTGCAGATTAACTGTTACTGTAAAGTGATGGTACATGTATACTTTAATGCTTTTCATTTTTTTGAGTTTATTATTTTAAAAATAAAGCTTTTTGTTCATAGTTATCTATGTAATAGTTTAGTGTTCTGTTTGTTTATACAGGAAGTAGGAATGCCAGCAGACTATGTAAACAAGCTGGCTAGAATGTTCCAGGATATCAAAGTGTCTGAAGACTTGAACCAGGCCTTCAAAGAAATGCACAAAAATAATAAACTTGCTTTACCAGGTATTGTTTTCAAATTATTTGCTATTTTTCATTTCTCATAGCGAAAAATAATTCTGTTGAATCTTGAGTTAAAAATTTTATGAACTGCAGGTTGAACATAGTCTTCAGGGTATTGTTACCCCTAGATTGGAAGTGTCTGTAGACTCTGCTTTCATTTACGGTTGACACTGAAGCTATATCATTCTGTAAGTTATTGTGTTGTGTGTTTTCATTATGAGCAGTCTTGTAGATACAGACTCCCTACTCTTGTAGATAAATTCCAAGCAGGGGCTTGAATCAGTATCAACTAGGTGAATGCCTGAACTACCCCCTTCTTTTATGCACTCATCATTCGTCATGAGTGCTTCGCGCTGTGCTCCTCCTTTATCTGCCAGCAGGAGGGCTGGGGGTGCATGCTATGAAGAGCTTAAATCACATTTCTGAGATTAAATTTCACTGGTGGGAGAGGCTGAGGAACATCCAGTTTTGGACCTGCTACTGCTGAAAACCCTTGAGTAGTGCTTACAAGCATCAGCTATAAAGTTGCATCAGGGTTTAAGGACCTCAGCAGAGGCAAGCCAAAAAACCAGAGATTTCAATCAGTGTTGCTGGCAGAAAGCCAGTGGTGCATAGAGTACCTTAATGTTTAAGTAGGTAGACACCCTGCTACTTTCTGAAAATTCAGTCCTCCATAATTGTATTTAGGAAAAAAAAATGCATTTTGTTTATCTGTTATACCTGGAAATTCACATAATCCAATATTGTCTTACAGCTGACTCTGTGAATATTAAAATTTTAAATGCTGGCGCCTGGTCTCGAAGTTCTGAAAAAGTGTTTGTCTCGCTGCCCACGGAATTAGAAGATCTCATCCCTGAAGTTGAAGAATTTTATAAAAAGAATCACAGTGGTAGAAAACTGCACTGGCACCACCTCATGTCCAATGGAATTGTAAGTGTATAGTTTTTGGTGTATCAGTCTCAATGACTGTACTTTCTGTGTATTTATATTAGTTAGAAAGCTTGTGATCCAGAAAGGCTTATAAGTAAAATTGTCATTCTATTCACAGATAACATTTAAGAATGAGGTTGGCCAGTATGACTTGGAGGTAACAACATTTCAGCTAGCTGTGCTGTTTGCATGGAACCAAAGACCCAGAGAGAAGATCAGCTTTGAAAATCTTAAACTGGCAACTGAACTCCCTGATGCAGAACTTAGGAGGACTTTATGGGTATCTCCCTTTATCTTGAAACAGATTTCTTCTTGATTTTTGTACTCTGAAATACTGGATTAGTATTTTTAAAGCGCTGTCAGATAACACTTTGAAACTGAAACGTGAATGCCTTTATTGCTGATTAATCAGTTGTAATGCTGTCTCCTTGCACTACTGCTGAGCACACACAGCCTTTACATTAATACATTCTCTCTACCCAATATTATCTAACTTAAGTTTTGGGAACAGCAAGATCTTTTTGACCATATGCTGCCTAAAGCACACAGTTATGATCGTGGTTTGTGGAGCGGGACTGGTCTAATTCTAGGAAATCAGTGGCACCTGATAAATAAATGTTGCTTAAAAATAACTTCAGTGTTTGGTCTATCAAACTTTTAATTATTTAGCTCAAGAATAAAGAGAGAAATGATGTAAATTAGACTTAACATCACTTCTGTAGCTATGAGTTCGTGCGTTTTACTTCATGTGATTTTACTTACGCTAACCCATTTCAGAAGGAGATTTGCTAAACTGTGTCCCCTCTCTGGTTTTACTAGTATCTTCTTGTTGCCCTCTAGCTCCAAACAAGGCTACGTGGTTCCCTCACTACAGTTCACGCTGTGCAGACTATGTTCTTAAAAAGTAATTGTTTCCATTTAGAAAGTCTGGTGTTTTATTTTCATTCTCCCCCCTCCCCTTTTCTCTGTAGTCTCTTGTAGCATTTCCAAAGCTGAAACGTCAGGTTTTATTGTATGAACCTCAAGTCAATTCACCCAAAGACTTTACAGAAGGAACCCTCTTCTCGGTGAACCAGGAGTTCAGTTTAATGTAAGATGATGTTTGAAAAGTAAAATAACAATGTAATATTTTATAACTAAAGGAATTTACTTGAAGTTAACCCTTGTTCTTTAAAGTTTTCAAGATTCGGCTAGACACATGCTTTGCTGCCCTATCCATACGTAGTTTTGGCGATAGTCATGCTTCAGCTAGGTGGATGGACTAGATGACCACCAGCAGCCCCTTCAGACAAACATTGCTATGATTCTGATTGCTGTGAAATTAAATTTCTTGAACACCTAGGGATGAGGTGCAAAATCAGAGGCTTTGCTATCTTCCTGTTACTAATGAGCCCATGAAATTTCATATGGGAAGAATAGCATGTAAGCAGAGCCCTAGTGCTGTATTGATTATTATACACACACACAAACACAGAGTTTCAAAAGCAGAGTGATAAGTTAAAAAAGGAAGTGAAACTACTTAATAATATGTTATGCTGTCAAAAGCCAGGCTTTTTGGTGTAGCTTTCACTGGAGAGGAGTGTCTTTATTTCAGCGAGAATTGCAGTGCTCTTTTACTGGTGCTTTGAAATCCTTCAGACCATAAGACAGTATAGAGAATATCTAAATGGATACTACATTCAGCATGTTTTACTTTGGTTTTTGCCTCTCTCTGTTATCAATGACTATGATTAAAACTGGCTCCTTGCTAGTAACCTCAGATTCTGGACCTCATACTCAGCAGCTGGATATCTGGATCTGTGGAGATAGAGAGCTGATAAATCTGCTTTCCTGGGGCTTAGTTTCTTGCCCAGAGCCACGATGTTTGTTCCTGTCATCAGGATCATGGGCTTTGGGAAATGATGAGAGGGCATGACAGAAGAGACAGGCTGTACAGAAAGCTTCTGTGTGACCACTGAAGAATGCCATCAGCTTTCTTTGTTACAATAGCTGTTTTTTGTCCTTCTTTTCTGCTAGACAGACAGTTCTTTTGATGGAATATCAACTAGTCCAATTTCCTGATATTTGTTGTAAGAACTTCCTCCAAAGAACCCTAGTTTTATATAATTAAACTGAAATCTGTTTCTCTGAAATTTTATTCTTTAAAATAGTACTGGTAACTATTCAACTTCGGACACTGTCAGTTTCAGCTGATGGATTTTTTTGTAATGCTAATATATTCAGGTTTTATTGTACGGAGACATTGGCGTTGAGTCTTTTCAGCCAGCTATCTCACTGCTGCAATGCTAATAGCCTATAAATATCTGATATGTGATGCTACTCCTTGCTGATGTAATTTAAGTTTAACAGGAATTCCTTAACTTAAAATGTATTTTTTGCTTATTTTCATGCAATACAACTTTTTCAGAAAAAACGCTAAAGTTCAGAAAAGGGGCAAGATAAATTTGATTGGTCGATTGCAACTTACTACAGAGAGAATGCGGGAAGAGGAAAATGAAGGAATAGTCCAGCTAAGAATATTACGAACCCAGGCAAGTAAACTGCCAGAGGAATATAAAATTACCCTATTTCTGTTGTTGTATTTTCATTATTGCATGCTGTCCACATTTGGACATTGACGTATGAAACAAATGCTTTTGAATCCTGTTGAAACTTACTGTTGCTATTTGGCTTATATCCTTTGTGAATACTGGATTTTGCATGTGTGTTTGTGCACTTGTAGTTATCAGCCTCCTGTTCTGATGTACCAGGTCATAGTTTTTAAAGAGGACAAAGCAGATATTAAGCAAGCGGTGAAGGCACAACTGTGTAGTGGTGATGGCAGCAGCAGATGGTAAAAGTGGACTGACTTGAGCCACCACCACGAACAAACAGTATTGTTGATCTTCACATCTCTTTTGACTGCTCTGTATGAAGAGAGTAGAGTGATCTCAGAGATGGGATCATGCTTTAGTAATAGCGGTGTGACTTTGAGAGGCCTCCTTTTCAGAGGGAAAGTTTGTAAGTACACCTTAGGTGTACAAACTGCAGCTTCCTGCTTTGTGATTGGTTGTCCTTCAGTCAGGTACTCATGTCAAATCTTTTGAGCGGACAGTTCTAAAAAAAATGAATTTTTTCGGGCATCAGAGATCATTACCTACAATGGAGTCTCAAAATTCCCTTTTTACCTTCAAGTTGCAGGTCTGTTCTATCAGTCAGATTAGATTCCAGGCCATGCACATTGTGAATTGTACCACCTGAGTTAACATCTTGGCCATACTTCCAGCAGAAGGATTAATGCCTGGTTGCATTTGTGAAATGAGAACTCCTTGTGAGTTCCACTTTGACATTAAGCTTGCATTTCATGAGGTATTCACAAGGTATGTCACAAGTCACACTGGAAATGGCGACTTCTGCTCAGAGAATGAATGAACATTAGGTTTTACTGAATAATTTACACTCTAGCGATAAGATTTAACTGCAGATTCTCTTTTGACTGGACTTGTCTTCCATCTCTTGCATCTTGCCAGTGCTTCGTTCTTTTCCTTTACCAACTTCTTTGTAAAAGCAGTTCAGTATCTACTTAGGCTAAGAAATGCAGCATATATCTGATTTTTAAGGCAAAATACAGATTTCCTTGCTGTCTTGCCTTACCAGGAGCCCCCTGTTAATGCTGTGTTCACGTTGTCACTTCACCCAGGCATTTAAAAAAAAAAGTAACTTTTTTTTTTTTCTCCTCTTGTCCCCTACCAGGAGGCTATCATCCAAATAATGAAAATGCGAAAGAAAATTACTAATGCCCAGCTTCAGACTGAACTGGTAGAAATATTGAAAAACATGTTCTTGCCACAAAAGAAAATGATAAAAGAGCAAATTGAATGGCTTATAGAGCACAAATATATCAGAAGAGATGAGTCAGATATCAACACCTTCATATATATGGCATAATTTGAGGACTCTGCAGGATGCTGAGAACATAAATGGAAGGGTGCTTGGACAGACAGCTGCAACAGTTTGTGCTGCAGAAGGACTTGTTTTGACTTTCGTTACGTATTAAAATCCCTGCCTTACCTTACAGAGGACTATATTTTGCCAATCTCATTCAGCTAGCATGATGGCATTCCCTTCATGTTGCACACTTTTAACAGCATGCTGTTTTGTGGGAAACTTGCATTCATGAAGAGCCCATTGTGAACTTTTTAAAGTAGATTTGATTTACACCCACCAGGAAGAATACAGGTTTGGGTTTTTAGATGACCAGTACTTGCACAAGGAAAAAATATTCAAATATTCATGCACTGAGGAACTGCTAATTAGTGTTGTTTTGGGTTTGGTTTTTTTTGTTTGGTGTCTTTTTTTTTTTTTAATGCAATTAGGACTAGAAGTAGCACTTTCACTTTTGTGTTTTGGATCAACAGAGTAATGTACTGTCCACCTTTGATCCTTTTTATGTAATAACATTTGAGAGACACAAACACATGCATCACAACTGATATGTATTTGTTACAGTTAAAACCTGTTGGCTAGAGCAGTGCTTCAATCTAGTAACTGGATTTTAATAATTGACACATAAGTGACATAAAAGTAATTCCAAGTCATGGGTGATATTTTTCCTTAAGCAAGAGATCATTGTTTTTAAATTGTTTGCTGTAAACAAGTGGATATACGTTATTTGTTACCTTGTTTGGATGGATGATTTGCTACAATCCTTTTTGAGAAGGTAAAGCTTTCTTCAATGATACTTTACTCTAAAAGCAGTTTTCATGTCTGTTATACTGAACAGAAATATTAAGTGTATTTCCTTGTACATTTAATATTTGTATTCCAAATATTTAAGTATGACTACATATATCTGAATGCATTAAAGAGTAATTGATGCACAACTCCCCCAGAAAGAAAATAACACTTGAAGATCCCTGTACTAATTCCTCATTGGTAACTTCATATGTACATGCAAGGTTAATCCAATTGGACTGGTTTGTTGCTTAGAAGTCAACAACTTTGTATGAAAAACAAACCTTCTGGTTTTTATTTTCAAACTGGCAGGGTAGGAAATATAATTCTAATGAAAATGGTAAAAAGCTAAGGGAAGATACCTTGGTCAGTGTATGCAGAGAGAGTGCCAAATACACATCAGGAATTTCAACTTTTTAATGTTACCTCTTCTATTTTCAATCATCTTAAGTAGTCGTTTGGCACTGCCTGCCTCTCTGCTGCTCTAAAATGTCCCAGCATGTATTGGACTGATAACGTGAATCACTGGAGCAGAGTGCCTGTCTTGGGACAAAAGGTAAGTTGAGCTTTACTCAGTTCTGTATGAATATTCTATAAATTGCAAGTGTGTGAATTTTTTTTTTAATTAACCAGTTCAAGTTCATCATCTGAAGGTCTCATTTTCTTTGATGATTGAAAGGGGGAAGAGGATACAATTAACTTTAGTCAAAGAGGAGAACCTTCCAGTAAGTAAGAGGAGGAGTTTTGCTTTCACATGGTTTCAGTAAAGTATACAATAAGAGCGGTTTAAAAGCTAACACTGCAAGAATGGCTATTTGCACCCTTAAACAGGCAGCATGCTCTATTACTAATGTAAAAGCCAATGTGACTGCCTGAGAACAGTGTGTACTTGGACATCTATTTGGGGAAGAAATTTTTGGTAGTGAGGTTTTCATGAACAAGAGATGGAGAGAAGTTGAGACCTGGCCAATTACAATTGATTAAAATCTCACAGCTTATGTTACATGCTTTTTTTGATACTCAAAAGCAGATGCTGTTTAAAACTTGCATCTTTTATGTTGGCCCTGTAGTATTGCAGTTCAGAATCAAAAGCAAGTGGTGCTCTATGTAGTTAACCAGTAAAACTATTTGAACATTAGAAAACAAAATTCTAATAAAAAGCTTTCTGCTGCAAGACTTTCAGTCTTTGTAACTTAAAAGTAATAAATGCTCACTTGGGATAATTGGGGGAGAACATGACAGTCTGAGTACACTCTTTTCAACATGAAAAATTCCAGCCCTTGACAGTTTCACACTTGTTCTTCTCTGGTTAAGCAGAAAGAACTGCAAAGGGGGTAATGCTGATTTTGAAGCCATTGATTTAGATTTGAGAGAGAGAAGTTTAAGAGGCGGCATCTAAGATACAACTGTTTAGGAAGCTGGAGTGTATGCAGAAAGCAACAGGTTGCTAAAAGCTAAGGAGCTACATGTTCCCTCAACTATTAAATATAAAATAATACAACCCAAATGTTATCTATATATTTCTCAACACCTGGGATGCAGAAAGAGAATTGGTAATGTGCCTATGACATGGTCATTTTTCATTGAATACATACCGGAAATGGATGTCAGGTTTTTTATTAAATCTGAGACTCACACCAGCAAATTTGTTAAAGATGCAGAATCACATTTAGCGTCCTTCATCAGGTCACTTTCACCAATATGCACTTAAAACTAGTATCACCTGGGGCACAGGGAGATACCTGGGGTAAACTGTTCTTTTGGGGAGGGTAGAGTTCAGATCTAAATGAAAATGAACTATTCTTCACTTGCAATATGGCAACAACGCACTTTTAAGGCTGCAATTTTTAGCTATGAATATATATGTCCAAAGACCTAGCTTAAAGAGGTGCTGCATCTGAAAAACATGTTGCCACACACACTGCCACGGTGAATAGCTATGGAATGAAATCTGGTGTAGAAGAGCTGGGGGGGCGGGGGAGGGAATCACTCTTAATGGGTTTAATTAAGAAATACTGTTAAATCTTTCTCTGTCCCAACAACTTGATGAGGATCTCGGTTTCGATTCTGAAGTCTTCCATTTTCCTCTTTCCACAGTTGGTGTCCCTAGCTTCTAATTTTATTCATCTGTCTTTCATTTGTTACGACTGTAATGCAATTACATTTCCAAAAGACAATGTGACTTTCTTGTTTTCACCTTTTTAAACTTAACGCAAATGTTCTGAATGTTCATATGTTGCATTTATTTGCATTGGGATGCCATTGTCCTGTAAAGTGCAAATTTTAAAAATACAATTGGCAAAATGATTTCATAGTTTTACAGGAAGATTTGCTATCTTAAACTCAAACTGTTTTCTATTTTCATCTAAATGACTGGGATGCTATCTTTGTAATTCTTTGAGGTCATATTGTGAAATAAACAATACATGAAAGCTTTCCTGTCATATACACTATATGTAGTCTGGAGTGTTGAGCAAACTTGAGTTCCTGAGTTGTAATATCTATCTACGTATGGTATTTACAATTTTGAATGTGTGCCACTACCGAGATGATAATGCTGTACAATTTTGAATGGTGGTAGTTTCTGTATGGCAGTCCAGCTGAACTATTTTGATGTACTGCTTAATTTTTGAATTTTATTTTTTAAGTTGTATAATTTATTTTCTTGCAAAATAAAAATGTAATATAAAAGACTACTCATTTAGCAAGATATTTTGGTGTCTTCCCCTGCAAAATTTTTAAGTTGAATTCAGGTGCTGCTCCTGAAAAATGCTACTGTATGAAATTTGCCTGATTCCAAGTCCCAAAGTCTGTTATGATTAGAGTACTTAAAAAAAAAAAAAAAAAAAAAAAAACTTCCAGTTCTTTGCTTGCTATGATTTTTCAGGTACTTAATGTTATATGTAGAGCTATTTAGTCTTCCAAATTCTGTTTAAAGATGCGCTGTAGTCTTTCAATTTGAATGTACGAGAGCCTGCTATGCCAAAAGTGGCTGGGGGTGCCCGACTTTCTGTTCATGGCATTTTTAAAATGGGTTATGTCTCTGTAACTCACTGGGATGTACTTGGATTGCTGAATGTTTTGGTTGATTTGTCTCTGAAATTACTTATAATGCGTGTCACTGAAAATTACTGGTGGTGTCACCAGATTACTGGGACCTTCAGGTACCTGATCCTGCAGTAAACAGTGACGTGAGAACAGTCGATGGCCTGAAGGAGTGCTTTTACTGTAATGGCTTTTCTTCTGTGATTGTCCTTGCCTTTTAGTGTGAATCTCTTTTTTACATCTCAACTCCCTTTTTCTTTAAGTGCATCATCTAACATAGGTGTTTTATGCTTTCTAGTATATGCAAAGGTTAGAACTATTTGTATGGAATAAATAACTATTTTTGAGTGACTATTCAGTGCACATGGCAATTTGCAAACTGGCAGTTCTTGCAGGCAGAACTTTGGTAGCAGGCTGCCATTATTTCCAAACTTTTTTTTCTCCATTAGGGCAAAGTGTAGTCTTTCACAACAATGGTTTTCCAGGTGGAGTTGTTCTCCAGAAATAAGCTAGTTATCACAGGAGTTGCTTAGCTGAATTAACTCCTACCATTGTAAATTGGTCATAGTTTAGAATCATTGACCTAAATATGAAAGGCTCTAAACCCGCTTCGTTCTTCTGATAAACTAAGAACTTGGCTTTACTTCTTTCTTTCTTTCTTCCTTTCTTTGCTTTAGGTGTCAACAGAGAACCATAGAATCATGTCCCTAAGCACCACATCTACAGGTCTTTTAAATACCTCCAGGGATGGTGACTCAACCACTTCCCTGGGCAGCCTACTCCAGTGCATGACAACCCTTTTGGTGAAGAAATTTTTCCTAACATCCAATCTAAACCTCCCCTGGTGCAACTTTTGAGGCTGTTTCCTCTTGTCCTACTGCTTGTTACTTGGGAGAAGAGACCGACCCCCACCTCGCTACAACCTCCTTTCAGGTTGTTGTAGAGAGCGATAAGGTCTCTCCTCAGCCTCCTTTTCTCCAGGCTAAACAACCCCAGTTCCCTCAGCTGCTCCTCATAGGACTTGTGCTCTAGACCTTCTCTCTCGTTATCTCTCTCTAGGTGTAGGCATGGTGCCTGCATTTCATCCTCATTTATTCTAGTGATGGAGGTCCACTATGTAACTTCAGTTGGATCCTGTGCTCCAAGTCCTGCATGTGATCTGAAACACCTGTAAGAGAGAAGCGTTGGGGGCATGTAGGCTCCTGCTTCAATCTGCTGATCTGGGGCATCACCAAAGCAAATTTCATCTCCGGAGCTAAGGAAGAGCAGCACAGTGTGGTTGTTATTAGTAGTCTAAAAGACTGAACACCAAAAATCAGCAACTTTGAAATTAGTACATTATAGCTGTTCTTGGTTAGAAGAGATGCTGAAAAAATTAAAGAAGGGAATGCAGTATGGTTTTCTTTCTGTTTTTAAGACCATGGTCTAATATGTATGTACAGCTTGGGATTTGCGATCAATGTGGCTGAGCTTTACAAAAGTAGAAAGGCAGAGAGTAAGGCAGAACTATTTTCAGAATCCTGTAACATCAGCACTAGGGCTACTTGATAAAACCAGCAGAAGATTGGTTTAAAATGCTAAAAGAGGACTTGTTTCCAGGGGATGCTAGGGATGCAGATCACAGGTACCAGCAGGTTCAAAAAGGGTTAGACAAATTCATGGGTAACAGATAATAAAGCCAAGCATATCCCCTCTAACATGACTGAACAGCAAAGGTGGATGCTGTGGAAGTCCAGAGACAGCACCCTGGCTCTTCTGCTCAGCCTCAAGCGGTGGCTGTAGGGGGTGCTACTCTCCTACAGTTCCTCTTGAACTCTTGAATTCTCCTAAATAGGAATTGTCCTGAAAAATCTTAAAGCCCTCCCAGAAAAAAAGAGCTGCAGAGGGGAAAAAAAAAAAAAATTGACTAACTGACTAGAGCCAGCAACAGATGCAGGGGGGAGGAGGAAGATGTAAGAAAATCACTGGACCAGGACCAAAGATGTAAAATGTCAGGGAGCACCCAACCAAGCACCCTTGTCAGTGCTCACCATCTCCTGGAGGTGTGCAAGCAGCCCCTGCCTCCTGGGAAGGGATGTGGATCCCACAGGCAAAACGCTTTCTTCCCTACTCCCCCTCCAGCTTCCTTCTGCCGGTGGTGTGAAAGGCCGTTTGCCCAGGGCTAGGAGGTGGCTGGCGAGGGCACCCTGCCACCGGTGTGGGGTCAGGACAGGGAGGGTGTAAATGAGCAGGTGTGGGGGAAAGTGCAGGCCGGACTGGCGGGAGAGGGACTGCACCATAGTGCGTCCCAGGGCACTCACGTGCGCACGAGGGAACGCTGGCTGCGATGGATTTTTTTGTTGGACCTATTGAAGGCATTCTTTCTGTATTTTTTGATATTGCATTAGAGGATTTGTATCCTGAAATATATTTATTAACTCTGGGGAGGGGATATTTCTTTTTTCTTTACTTAGCTGCTCTATGCACTGGAGTTCTTATGCAGCTCCAGGCTAACTTTTAAACTAATATTATTTCAAGAATATCTGTCATCCTTTTGGAGACTTGAAGTTGCAGAACAATTAAATAATTCTATTATAGTGCTATGTCATATCTTCTAAATTCCCACAGAGTTAATACTTACGTTGCTGAAAACTGGTAAGTTACCCAATAACCTTGCTCACCCTTTAGGCCAGGGACATGATGTTTTGTATGTTACAATAGTCATATTTCAGTAGCGTCCTAACCAGAAGACTGTTGTACATCAAGGAGTTAATGACCCACAGACCAGTTAACCTGAGAAGGCACAGGTTATGTTACTGCACAGGCTACGCCGTGCTGTGGCATGGGTGCAGCTTGGCCTTCTGGCCTATCCTGTGCTGCACCTATACCCCAGCCACGGAAAATACCTGGCCAGCTAAACGTAATGAAGTAACCTGTAGGAGCTCCCTCCTGGCACTGGCAATTACAGCACCTGCATGTTGTCTTCATCTCAAAGCGAAGCAGCATGTTCTCATGCAAACATCCTTTTGTTTGGCAGTAGGAATGATGACCAGAATTGTTTTCTTCTCATAAGGTCCTACAAGAGCTCTAAAGACCAAAACGTTGGGGAACCTCTTCACGGATGGGATCTGCACCATGGGCTGTGCCCTTACTGGAGGTGTGTCTGATGCTGCACAGCTCAGGATTCCCAATGTCTGAAGGAAGGTAAGACTACCTTTACTGTCCTCTTTTTCCTTCTCGTGTGAGCTCCAATAAATGGCCTATTTTTTATCGTGTAAGTGGTTCTGCAGGGTGATACAGAATGAAGTGCTAAGGGAAATTCTTGGTGCTTGCAACAAAGAATTGGCTGCAGGCTTACACCAGCACATCTGAGAGCAGACAGCTGTCCATGTTATGCAATTACTTCTCTCAAGTCACTCTTAGGAGACAAAATACAGGGGGCTAAAGGTGGTGGTATAGCCTGCTTGCCACGATAGTAAACCTAAACCAGCACTTACATACTCCTGCTTTATTTTCTTCATCGTCTGTCTAGCACACTGTGGGGATCCCCAAACTCTAATGTTAACTACTAGCAGAAAGATTCTGCTTTTACTTGCAGAAGGCTTTTTATGCATTTGTAACTCCACTGACTTCAGTTAT
>NW_010972787.1:76074-76532 GCF_000737465.1 Haliaeetus leucocephalus
CTCACTGACTGAAAATGCAGATCTGTTCAGTCTTTTAAATTCTTTCTCTAGATAAGACAGCAGAGATATACATAGATAGAAGATGCTAAAGGGGAATAATACCCTTTGAAGGTAAAGTTATTGTAGTCCTATTTTGGAAATTTTGATAAAAGTGTAACATTGACAGAAGTGGCTGAAAAATGTAAAAGTGATAAGAACCCATTTTCAGAAATTGCTTGGAAAACTTCAGCAAAGGACTTAGGTGCTCTTCTATATATACACTGACATTGAATGTGTTTTAAACATGGCACAATTTTTATTGTTGCACCTATTAAAGTTATATAAAAATATTTGTTAAAGCAACTTGTTTCATAAAAAATTTTCTTTATTGTCAGAACATATTTGTGGGAACTGACCTTAAATGGGAAGTTATAAACCTGACTGTTTCTTAAATATATTCATTGCGACTCGTAAATTTT
>NW_010972787.1:77156-77381 GCF_000737465.1 Haliaeetus leucocephalus
ACATACCAAATGTATGCCAGAGAACGTCCTAAAATAGGTCTGTTACAGTATCTGGGAATGCTTGAATTTACAGGCATATACACAGCCTATATTATTCCAAAGACATAAATCAAGACTAAATACAGTACAACACACCCAGTAAGCCCAGTTAGTTGCTGTTTTCTAATTCCAGAATATCACAGAGCTGCTGGAGTTTCTATCTCTTTCACTTTCCATTAAATCACT
>NW_010972787.1:77590-77931 GCF_000737465.1 Haliaeetus leucocephalus
TCAGTGTTAGAACAGCACAGTATAGTTCAGCTACATAAGACCATATCACCTAAGTAAATATGTAAATTTACCTTGGTTTACAAGCTAATTTGCAGTGCTTTTAAGTGGCAGGGATAGCTATTGAGTTTACTTCTTAGTTCCTTTGAGCAGCAGAGATTACTTCTTAAATTTCTTTTGAACTAGTGATGTGAATTACACAGCTGGTCCTTCTGTGCTCTAAAGACTTGTTTTGTTTGTTTGTTTAAAGTTGAAAGCAGGTTAGCTTAATTTGATAGTTTTTAACCTTTGGATGAAGAAATGCACTGGGAGAGGGGTAGAACATCTGAAAACTCTTTGCTTCT
>NW_010972787.1:78908-81314 GCF_000737465.1 Haliaeetus leucocephalus
GGTGGTATAGCCTGCTTGCCACGATAGTAAACCTAAAACAGCACTTCTGCTTTATTTTCTTTATCGTCTGTCTAGCACGCTGTGGGGATCCCCAGTGCCTTTCTGGCTGAGACAATACGAATGTTAGTCCTGGTGCATTAGCAAGCTGTATCCCTAAAAAAGGGCCTTATACTGTAGGAGTAAAGGCAAAGTTAAATAAGAGCTTTCCCTTGTTTTGTTCTATATGTTTTTGGCATTATGTGTTTCTGAAATATATCCTTATCCAACCAAGTTGGATGTCTTTCCTGTGTGATACATCTATATTTTCAGGGTAAAATCTTCAGTTCTTCCTGAGTCAATATTTGTCAGTTCCTGTGTTATCTCTGGTTTGTACTTGAAAACTTTGGCTCTAAATCAAAGGTCTAGACTAGATTGGTCAAACTCTCAGAACATCAGAACATCAAGGAAGTAAAAGAGTACAAATGCTTCCCTCATCTGGGCCAGTCCCAATCAGCCTCTTACCGTGTGTCTGGAGAATCTTTAGACATCTATGGAAAGCAAGAAGTATTTTACTTTTGAAAGCAGACAGAGAGAAAGTGAAATCCTCTCTCTCGAAGGGAAATGAATGAGATGTAGAACAGAAAATGAACCGAAGTAGTTTTGGTGAATGTTAGTTTTACAATATGAAGAGAAAATAATAAAAAGATCAGTCAAGATAGCAAGTGGATGGTAACAAGTTGTTGAGATACTCTTGCTTTCCAGGTGCTATATCCAAAGCATGCTTCTTGGCATTTGTTCCAGTTTGTGGTTCGAAGGGAAGCAAAGGTCCAAGTAAATGCTGCTTTACCTGGCTTGTAGACATCAACTCCAGGGAATGCAGCAGTCGTGTGTTACTGTAACAGATGGTATGCTAACTCCTTCAGGAATTAAAAAAAGTGGCTGAGGAGAAGGTAAGCAAGACTGATCAGAAACATACAGAACTGCTTGTCCTAGACAGTGTGCAGCAGCACAATTCACAGAGAACGTCACCTTGTCTTTTGAGCCTGTTCTTCTGAGATCTAAAGCTCAAGACCAGGAAGGCCTAGGCTTCTCCTGGCCGAGTTCCGTGCATGTTTGGATAGACAGAGTGGAGAGAGGCACTGTCAGGCAGACAGCTGTAGAGATTTAATACTGGCCTTCATCTAGAAATCCAGATTCAGAGGCAGAGAGCATGAGGGGTGGGGAAGCAAAGTGCAGGGAAGACTGTGGAACAGATTTAGGCAACCTGGGATTGAGCTGGGTTCAAGTGGGTACCAACCTTTCTGTAAAGGCAGCTGCTGAGACGGTTCTCAGCCAGGTTTGAATCCTGAGGTAACACTGTTAGATGTTTATGCCATCGCTAGACAGGAAGGAGTTCAAGGGGAAATAAGGTGCTGGCTTTTCTGAAAACAGCATGCAGCTACAGCACAAGGGCACGCTGGATGCAAAGTGCCCCAGACTCAGAAATACTCCAGTACCTGCATCCCTACAGACCTTGTAACTGCGCATGTATGTTTCTGGTATGGGTTCCACACGGGGATAAATTTCTGTGGCTCACTTCAGCTGAACACTGAAGCGTGGGTTGGGCGAGGGGCTGGGCCGAGGCTCGGCGGAGCGCAGCCCCGGTCTTGCTTTGCCTTCCCTGGGGAGAGGGGACAACCCGGGGAGCTGGTTCTCGCCCCGTGACGATCTCCCACGCCGCCTTCATACCGGTCGTTAGCAGCCATTTGTCTTTCTAGCACGGAAACCAAGGTTGTCCGCCCCGCACCCGGGGCTGTCCCTCCGCAGGCCCCTTCCCTCTCCTCAGGGCGGGCTGCGGCGCCCCCGTCCCACCCCGACCGGCAGCACCGGCGACGAAAGCAATGCGCCTGTCACTGCAGAAGGGGTTCCCACAGAGGGCGGAGGTTCCGCGGTCGGCGGCAGGAGCTGCCAAGCACCGCTGGGACGCCCGCCCCCCGGCGCCGGGGTACCCAGCCGCCCTGGCCGCCTCAGTGGCCGCGCACCGCCCAACCTCAAGCGCAGGGCAGGCATCACCCTCTCCCTGCTCAGCCCCGCGGCCCGCCTTCCAGCCGAGCCAATGGCAGCGACGGGATTGGCGCCCCGCCTCGGCCCCAGGGCCAACGGGAGCTGGGAGGGAGGCGGAGCATCGTCGTCTATAGGCCGAGGTGGGGGCGGCGGTGAAGGTGACGGGGGCGGCCGGCGGGAGCATGGCGGCGGTGGCGATGCTGTGCTGGCGGCGCCCGGCCGCGGAGCTGCTGCGGGTGAGACGGGCGGCGCGCCGGGCGGGCCCCAGCCCTTCCCCTTTCCCTCCCTCGGCAGCCCCGGCCCCGCCGCCGGGCCCGGAAGGACTTGGCCAAGGTCACACCCGCGTCTGCGGCGGGGGGGGCGGCCCCCCCCCCCCCCCCCCCC
>NW_010972787.1:81388-125501 GCF_000737465.1 Haliaeetus leucocephalus
CCCGCGGCGCTGCGCGGCGGGAGGCAGGCCCCGGCCCGGTAAGGAGCTGAGGGGAGGGAGCGGGTCCTTGGCCGGGGGAGCGGGGGCCTGCGAGGCCGGCCGGGCTGCTGCGGAGCCGCCTGGTCGGTGAAGGGCGGCTCCCCGGCACCTGCCGGGCGGCGGGTACCGCGCTAAGCCCGGCGGGACCTTTAGCCGCGATCCTGAGAGCGGCTTTTTCCACTGCCTCATCACCGCCTGTCAGCGCTGGGGGTGCAGCGGGCTGGCCAGGGCCCTCCCTCGCCGGCTCTTCAGCTCGTTCCCTCGTAATTCGTTGCCCTACAGAGTCCCTATATCCATCTGTTACCCGCTTCAGCCATAAGGATGCGTAGCAGCTCTCAAAGGCTTTCTCTAGCCAGGGCCAGGAGAGGAATCAGGTAGGCAAATGTACTGCCGTGGTGTGCATAAGGTAGGTTCGTCAGAAAGATAGTCGGGAGGTGAGATACTAAGCGCTCCTGCCCAAAAAGCCTCTGTGCAGGGTTGCATTGAGGCACTGCTGACTTTATTGGTAGGGGTGTCTGGA
Organism: Haliaeetus leucocephalus; assembly: GCF_000737465.1. Taxonomy (NCBI): domain Eukaryota; kingdom Metazoa; phylum Chordata; class Aves; order Accipitriformes; family Accipitridae; genus Haliaeetus; species Haliaeetus leucocephalus. Next base: position 81,948 of record NW_010972787.1, read on the forward strand.
GCGCCGGGGATCCCGTTACTGGTACAGAGAGCTGTGTAGGAAGAAAAGGGTAGGTAAAACATCTGCATGGCGCTGGATTGCATCCGTATTGCGTATGCAAAGCTGAAGGTTGTGTTTTACCAGCTGTAGAAGTGTTTTGTTTTGTTTTTTAAAAAGTCTGTAACTGATGCAGCATGAACACTACTAGTAGATGCCATTTACGCTTAGAAGGCTGTTGTCTGGTTTGTCCAGTTTACTACGCTTCAGGTGTTGTCCAGTAAGGGCATGTTACTTTGCTGGGGTTTTTTTTTGACACTAACCCTTGAAAGCCCTGTTATTAAAGCCCTGCAGGGACATAATTCATTTCTAGGGAGAAGTTTAATTTAAACTTTCTGCTGGCTATTACAACCTGAGCTGGAAAAAAACAACAAAAGAACTAATTGAAAAACAGTAGGAAAAAAAATCTGTCTTTTGTTACTTGAAGGTTATCAAATGAAGAGAGAAAGAGACTAAATTTTCATATTGTAGACACAATACCAGAAGGCATTCTTTGATTTATAAAATTGATGGTGGTTTTGTGGTGTCCTTAAGTGGTTATTTTTAATTTGTATTTATTTAGCTGTAATTCAGTAATGATCAGAAGTTTCTAGTGTGCTGAAATGTTGTCTAAGGAAATGGCTAAGAAAGTGGCTTAAACCACTAATGGAAATATCATTTTCTTAATATGCGAAATGATACCTGCAGATGTATTTCTGTATCTTTATGCTGCTTGATTAGATGAAGCTAGTAGCTGGTGATTTAGCCTGCTCAGGTGATACTTTTTTCTTTTTCATTGGCTTTGTTTTATTGTCATGTTTTGTCGTAGCATTCTGAATTCATTACCCTCATTTTTTGTGAAATGCCAATGAAATGAAGTTGTAGATGCAAACTGCCACTTTTTTTTTTTTTTAAAAGTTAATGATAGGACTGAATGAACTGAGGTCCAGAGAAGCAGAGAGAGGGACTAGTAAACTTTTTCAAGATAGCACCACTCACTCCCTGGTTTAGACATATATGTGTACATAACAGACTCAGCCAAAAAGAAATGTTTCTTGTTTTTAAAGGAGTATCTGTTTATTTTTCAGAAAATATTTTATCACGAGTATTATGGTGAGACTGTGTACTGGTCTACACTTTTTTTAAAAGACATGTTATGATTTTTAATTTAATATTTTTTCCAGTGTTTCTTAGATACTATTTTTAAATACTGACTTCTATGAAAATGGTACATTACTGAAACATCATGGTATTGGCTTTCTTATTATCAGGCTTTGAAGTATACAAGCCGTGGCTATGCATCACAGCGTACTTTAAATGTAAGTATAAAGCACCATCTGACTGCAATAAATGACTGTTTTAAATTTGTTTCTTAATCACTGAAGTTTTTAAAAAGTTATCACAAAAAAATCTGCATTGAATACAATGTGACTTGTGCCAGTCACACTTTACCGCAAAATCTGGAATAAAAGTCAGATTTTCTTTCTTATTTTGGTTTGCTAATTGCTAGGTAGTGTGGGACAAAATAGGTTAGAAGTGTGTCAGATAACTTAAGCTTAATGCAACTATCTACCTGTTATTGGAAAATAGAGCTGATGCTAACTTATCCCTTTGAGGTTATTTGTATGTTATCCTGCAACTTGCTGTTACAACGTAAAGGTTGAGGACAAGTATGTTACTATCACTGAAGTCAATCGTGATGAAGAAGGGGTTACAGAAACAGACCTTCTTAGTTTTAAACAAGTACAATTTGCCTTTTTTGTTGTTTGTTTAATTTCTTGTGTCTAACTTCCACTGAAACCAGCACAGTTGGAGGTATTCATGGCTGCTTCTCAGTAGCTGCCCAGGGCAGCTAGAGGTCTGAAATGTGCATCTTTTTGATGCCAGGTCCTCATGCTACTCTCACAGGGTTAGCAGGTAGACATGTTCATGTAGCACTAAAGCTAAGAGGCAAAATAAGAGTAAATCTGTTCTGAGGGGCTACTAGGTATAGAGCTGAATGTCATACCATGTCTTAAACTACTGCTTACACATTACGCTGGGGCCTGGGCTTCTGAATGTCTCCAAGGATGGAGACTCCACAACCTCTCTGGGCAATCTGTTCCAGTGTTCGGTCACCCTCACTGCAAAAAAGTGTTTCCTGATGTTCAGAGGGAACCTCCTGTGTGTCAGTTTGTGCTCATTGTCTCTGGTCCTGTCATTGGGCACCACTGGAAAGAGCCTGGCTCCATCCTCTTTGCACCCTCCCTTCAGGTGTTAATATAGATGGATGAGGTGTCCCTGAGCCTTCTCTTCTCCAGGCTGAACAGTCCCAGCTCTGTCAGCCTTTTCTTGTATGACAGATGCTCTAGTCCCTTAATCATCTTTGTGGCTCTTCATTGGACTCTCTCCAGTATGTCCATGTCTCTCTTGTACTGAGGAGCCCAGCACCAGACACAGCGCTCCAGGTGTGGCCTCACCAGTGTTGAGTAGAGTGGAAGGGTTGCCTCTCTTGACCAGCTGGCAATGCTTTGCCTAATGCAGCCCAGGATACCATTAGCCTTCTTTGCTGCAAGGGCTCATTGCTGGCTCATGTTCAACCTGGTGTCCCCCAGGACCCCCAGGTCCTTTTCTTCCAAGCTGCTTCCCAGCTGGGTGGCCACCAGCATGTACTGGTGCCTGGGGTTGTTCCTCCCCATGTGCAGGACTTTGCACTGCTCCTTGATGAACTTCATGAGGTTCCTGTCAGCCCATTTCTCCAGCCTGTTGAGGTCCCTCTGGATGGCAGTACGACCCTCTGGTGTATCAGCCACTCCTCTCAGGTTTGCATCATCAGCAAACCTGCAGAAGATACACTCTGCCTCATCATCCAGATCATTAATGAAGATGTTAAACTGGACTGGACCCAGTATTGACCCCTGGGGAACACTGCTAATTACTGGCCTCCAACCAGACTTCTTGCCACTGATTACCACCTCCTGTTCCTGGCTGTTCAGCCAGTTTTCAATCCACCTGACTGCCTGCTTATCGATCCCACACTTCATTAGCTTCTGTATGAGGTTCCTATGGGAGACAGTGTTGAAAGCCTTACTGTAGTCTAGGCAGACAATGTCCACTGCTCTCTCCTCATCTACCAAACCAGTCATTTCACTGTAGAAAGTTATCAGGTTGTTTGAGCATGACTTCCCCTTGGTGAATCCATGCTGATGACTCCCAATGATTTTCTTGCTGTTCATGTTCCTGGAAACAGTTTCCAGGATTAGTTGTTTAATCACCTTCCTAGGGGTCGAGGTGAGGCTGACTGGCTTGTAGTTCCCTGGGTCCTACTTCTTGCCCTTCTTGAAGATAGGAGTGACGCTTGCTTTTCTCCAGTCCTTGGGCACCTCTCGCAACTGTTGTGACCATTCCAAGATTGTTGAGCGTGACCTTACAAAGTCATCAGCCAGCTCCCTCAGCACTTGTGGGTGCATCTGAGCAGGGCCCATGGATTTATGTATGTCCAGTTTGCCTAAGTATTCCCTGACCTGATCCTTTTCCATGAAGGGTACATCTTCCTTGCTTCAGCCTTCCACCTGGTCTCTGGGGCCTGGGATTCCTGAAGGCTGGTTTTACTAGTGAAGACTGAGGTAAAGGTGACATTCAGTACCTCAGCCTTTTCTATGTCCTGTGTCACCAGGTCCCCTGCCCCATTCAGCAGCAGGCCCATGTCTTCCCTAGACTTCCTTTTGCTTCCTAGGTGCTTACGGAAGCCCTTCTTGTTGCCTTTGACATCTCTTGTCAGATTCAATTGTAGCTGGGTTTGGCTTTCGTAACCTCATCCCTGCGTGCTCAGACAGTGTCTGCCAGGTTCCCTGTCTCTGCTTCTACCTTAGGTATACTTCCTTTTTGTGTATGAGTTTTGGGCATCCATGCAGACCTCCTGGCATTTTTACCTGACTTACTGCTTGTTGGAATGGGCTGCTTTTGAGCTTTGAGGGGGTAATCCTTGAACGTTAACCACCTTGCTTTGACTCCCCTTCGCTCCAGGACCTTTGAGACTCTCACAAGCATCATCTATCTCAAGGCTGAGCTCAATGCATTCCAGCTGTTCTCTCACATAAAGGGCAGCCCTTCCCCTTGTCTTCTTGGCCTGTCCTTCCTAAAGAGCCCGTATCCCTGCATGGCAGCACTCCAGCCACTGGAGTCACCCCACCATGGCTCCATGATCCTAAGATTGTAGTCCTGCAGCTGTACACCAATCTCCATATGTTTATTCCCTATGCTGCATGCATTAATAAAGATTGTTTTAGTGCTCTGAAACATTTGCAGGATGAAAGGGAAGCTGCAACATCAGTGAAAGAGTAAAAGTGGATAAATTTAAAAAATACTGGTATATGTGTGCATACGTGGGAGAGACTGTGACTTTTACTCCATGCTTCTCCTCTTAGGAGGTGGTGATAGCAAGTGCTGTAAGGACACCGATTGGATCTTTCCAAGGATCTCTTTCATCATTGCCAGCCACTAAACTTGGTTCCATTGCAATTAAGGGAGCAATTGACAGAGCAGGTATATGTAAATATTTTTTCTGTGACAAAGAAAACCTCAAGTGGCTCAGAACAGTATCAGTCTGTGTCTTTTAAATTGCTCGGTAAACACGGGTTTTGTGGCACTCTTAAGTCTTTATCCACAAATGGTATTTAAGTTGACTGTTGGGCTTTGTTTCAATCTGAATGAAGTCCTGCTTCTAGGAGCAGAATATTACTTAAGGATATCTGTGCTAATCCGTATCTGATTGAACATGCTAATTGTTTTTCTGTGGTGGGGTTTTATGACACACCTAAGCTGATGCAAAAGCTACTTGTTGGTGAAACCAGTGGCCCTTCCTTTCCTTGCCCAGTTTTCACATGGGTACTTACGCTTGTAGGACACCCTTGTGAGTATATTGATGGATTCAAATTAGCAAAAAAAGTCTTCTGGGGGGAGGGGTGGGTTAATTTTCTACAGATTTGGCTTCTTGAAATAGCATATTACAAGAACACCAGGGCTGTTGCAAGAGATGCAGCAGGAGAGCAGGTCTCTTCTGTCTGGTGGCAGCTAGCTGTGGCCTTGGCTCACCCCTGTTAAACAAACAAACAAACAAAACTGTTTCTTTAGACATAATTGTGGCAGGTAGAAAGTTTTGTGCTTTTAACCATCCATGGAAATTGAGCTTCTCAGGTGACTAGTGAGACTTGGAAATGTTTGCTTTAGTTAGCTAACTGTAGCTTGTTGTGCAGGTTAGCAAGGGAATTCTCTGTGGTGGTCACCAGTTCACCATGTTCCATGAATATGAGGGTAGAGATCTGGGATGCCCCCAACAGGGGCCTGTGTGCTAACAGCACACAGGTTGGACATGGCACATTTCATTAGTCTTTGACAGAAAACTTCAACGCGAAGGTTCGTAAAAGGGAGTTGCATCTTCCCTGCAAAGAACCCTGAATTGAAACAATGTTGTTTTATAGGCATCCCTGCAGAAGAAGTGAAAGAAGCGTATATGGGTAATGTCTTGCAGGCTGGACAAGGACAAGCTCCAGCAAGACAAGCAGTCTTGGGTGCAGGTATTCATTCTTTTGATACCGGGGTTAAAGATTTTTTGTCTTTATATAGACAGTGTAGATTACTGAGCTATGAGTTAAAAGAGAGTGGTCCCCAGCCTTTTGTCAAGGCAGTCTGTGTATGCTTTTTTTCTCCATGGTGGGTGAAGGGTGTATGTTGTACTCATGTAAGCAGGCCTAATTGTGCATCCTCAGGAATGAATTTTCATATGCACAATGGATGTTACTGCCTATGGTGTTTGCAGAACCTGGAGAAGACGATACTGGAGACTGGGCCTCTACTTCCAGAGCACTTTACACTAATGATGGATGCTGCTTTTTGAATCTTTCATGAAACAGACTTTTTTTCTTCAGTGTATCATTACTCTTAAGCCTTACTGGGTAAGGGGTTAGTGAGTTTCCTTGAACTGCAGATAAGAGTATGTCATTACACTCATCTTCCCATGGAGTCTGGAGCTGTCACTGGGAGGATTCACGCTATAATGTTAACTGCAGCACAAATGTTATTGGGGTGCAGGAATTATTTTCTTCTCCCTTTTGCTGTGGGGATGGGATTCCATACCTTAGTGTGACTCTAGGAAAGTCTGTGGGTCAGGGAAGAACTGGATACTTTCTTGGCTCTGTCCCTGTACTTTTTTGAAAGAGAAGCAAGTGCTTACATGTGAGGCAAAGGGATGAATACAGCTCTTTTCTTTCCCCTGGCTAGTTTCCCCATCTCACTGCGGTATGGAGGTGATGTGCTGGTAGCAGAGCCATAATACTGGAGAGCAAGCCTAGGGTGGAGGCAGTGATGCAATGGTCTTGAGCCAAGCTGCACACAGCAGAGCTCAAAGCTATTGTAACGAACACTCAATAATAACTCAATAATGACCATGTGAATGACACTGACACCTAGCACTTTTGGTCTTGTTCAGTATTGCATGTTTTTAGAGTCCCTGTACTTCTAGGGTCTGTCTTGTTGCCACTTGCTAAATTCTATAGCTTGTTTATGCCTTTTCAATCTTGAATGCTTCTTAGAGGCAGGTATTGGGGTGTCAGGAGGAGGAATAGTTCTGGAGCTGCTGTCTTTCTGATTCTTCACTTGTTTGCTCCCTTACCACAAGTCTGTTGTTGGAAGGGGAGAAACAACAAGAGTCTCCAAGAAGGATAGTAACTAGGGGCGAGGGTAGATAAATTGCCCTGGCAGGCTAAATAGTGCAAGTTGGACACCTTGGGCTTAGATAAAAATTGGTCCCATATGAAATACTGCTGAGACACCAATAAAGTATTAGTCTACCCTTTAAATAATAGTTGTTTGTACAATTTCCTTGACTCAGGTCTACCAATATGTACTCCTACTACAACTGTCAATAAAGTCTGTGCTTCAGGAATGAAATCGATCATGATGGCAGCCCAAAGCCTGATGTGTGGGAGTCAGGTATGTGAATTTTAGTGCTGTTTTATGGAAAAAACACACTACTAATGTTGTAGATCCTGTCCTACTAATGACTGTGCACTTTGCTTTGGGACTGTGTTTTGCCTTGGGATAATAAAGCTAATTAGCAAGGGTTTGTTTTGCTTATGCAACCTTAATCCTTAATTTTGTAGTCACTTAAGTGTGTTTTGGTTTAAAACAGAAAAAATTTGTAAGTATTATAGTTAGGAAATTGTCAGATATATTTTTAGAGCTGAGCAAATAAGCTGGGTTGTTTTTTTTTTTTTTTGTAATTTACATCCTCTTCCTTCTGCTCTTCCCCCACCCCCAAAAAATAATTAAGGGAATTTTCAACCTTTCTGGTTTGAAAAAATGAAGAAATTTTTATAGACTTAGTTTTTGATGAAACACATTTAATCTTGACTTTCAGACACTCTCAAGACTTCAATAAATTAAATATACATATTAAAGCAATGTTGTTTCCAAGTACATTAAAGATATTTCAGGCTTTTTGTATTGTTTTAGAAGAAGAGGAATCTATTGTTGCTGAATAAGCATTTTCATTGAAGAGAGCCTGATGGAGGGGAATTGCTCATCTCTGCCAACTGTGTTCTAAGATTCTCTATACGATGGGGAAAAATAGTATCACTTAATGGGAGGATGGCAGAATACACCATCTTCAGCAAGCTGTTAAATGCTATGCAGCAAAGAATATGGGAGAAGTGTGAATGTGAAGAAAGACATTGGAATTTTGTTTTTAATTCCATACTCAAAAGCGTTTTGGCAACTTTTTCCCTTCTCTGAAGTGAAAATATTGTCAGTTCAATACGTATTTCTGGTTTACAAAGTAAGCAGCTCATAAGTGAGAAATGTACTTACTATTCTTTTTGTTTGTTTGTTTGTTTAGAACAAAAGTAAAATATTTAAGTTTTGTTGCCCCTTCTGTGAAAATAACAGTATAGCTGAGTTAAGCAACTACTTATTGCTTTGGCCTTGCTCTGCAGAGAATGGCACTTTGTCCAGTGCCTACTGAAGTCGGTGGAAGTCTTGTCACTGGACTTTGAACCAGGCCCAGCATGTCTGTATAAACAGCTACATTTGGATTTAGTAATTTACGTCCAATTACTTTGTGAGAATGGTTGTGCATTTTCTTGGTTTGACAGATGCAGGCCATGAGCTCTGAATATACTTGGAGTTTTCAGCTGAGCTAATCATACATGCTGTGCTGCCAGGCTCAGCAAAAGCAGAGACTCGGCCAGTTATTAGTCTCTTGGAGCTATAAATTACAGGAGGTTTTGGTATTTGCTTGTTTTTCCTGGTTGCAGACTGTGAGGTATCTGTGGTGTGAAAGTCAGCAATGGTTACCAGTGGCTTGAGTCAGCATACATCATCGTATAAACGATTAACTCTGTCTCCAAGTCTTTCACTTTACACAATTGAATGCCAGGGACTCTTGTTCCTCTGATCTATTGCTGCTTCCATATCTCAACTGCCTTTCTGATTTATCTGCCTTTCCAGTTTGTCTCCCACCTTTCTTTTCTTTATTACTTCATGTCACTGTTCCTGGATCTAGTTTATGATCTATTCTGAACCAAACCATTATTTCTCAGAGTCTTAAATTAAAGAAACCAAAAAAGCTTTCATCTTTTTCTTATTGCTGTTTTGATGTAAAATCTTTTTGAATTTATATTAACAGCACAATTGAAACCTCAAAGATTCACACTGCTGTGTGTGTCTTTTTCCTACAGTTATCCATATTTCAAATATGCCATGTATTAACCCAACTGTGTGTATTCTTCACATGCTGAGATCCTAGGGATTTTGGGGTATAGCCTGATGAACAGTAGGTGTACTTACGGTCCTTATAGCTTTATTGTTTGTATGTTTTCTGTTTGTTTGCTTTGTCTCAGCTTGAAAAGTATACTAATTTATAAATGCCCGTAATGATTCAGCTTAATTCAAGTTCAGTGATCACTAATTAATAACATCGCTTTTTTTTGCTGGCCTTTTCAGATGATAAAACCATATTATAAGTCATCTCTCTTTACACAGTAAGATGAAACAATATTATGTAAAACTGCAGGTACTTGTAAATCTCTGTCTGTTTTATCGGTCTCTTAAATTCTGACTGTTGCTTGTTCTATAGGGATATGGAGCTGCGAATGAAGAACAAAAGTGAGAAATTTACAGAAAAAGAAACTGTTTAAAGCAAAACTTATAATTTGGTCTTGGAAGCTTTGGAAGTAGAAGTGCAAGAGACTGATGTGGCTCTTGCAGCTTTCTAAAACTGCATACATAACAAAAGTCCAGTTTTTCTGTCAGGGTGGATTAACTGTCTTCAGCTGTTGTTCCTGCTGTTTGCTTTTTAAATGCATAAAGATTTTATTTTTTCTTCTTTATCTAAGACTCCTCAGAAATATAGTGTCCGTGCTTAAGCTTTTGCTAATATTTGTTCCTATAAGAAGTCATAGAGAACACGCAGCATTATTAGTAATTTTAACTCATTTCCTTTGAGCAGGATGTAATGGTTGCTGGTGGAATGGAGAGCATGTCTAATGTTCCCTATACAATGAGCAGAGGATCAACACCTTATGGAGGAGTAAAGCTGGAAGACCTGATAGTAAAAGATGGGCTGACAGATGCTTATAACCATATCCATATGGTAAATATTCCTGCACAGTACTAAAGTATCAGCCATAGACCTGATGCAGCTTTGAAGAGCTTGCATGTAATTATTATGAAACTGCTTCATTTAGCAAACCTAGAAATGAGGAGTAACATTAATGGAGGAGGGAAAAGTCTTCTGTTTCCAGGCTTCCTGTAGTAACTGTAATGGAGGGGCTAGACAGAAGACCAAAACAGAATAGCAAACTGTGTTAATATTTATCTGTCTCTGAAGTCTGAACAGCCTAGAGCAGGGATTTTGAAAAAAAAAAAAATTGCTACTGATAGATTGCTGTTGCTCTGTCTGTGGGAGAGAGCAATCAAGTTACTTGGCGTCTTTGAGCGTACCTACTCTGTACAGTTCAGCAGGCTCTTAACGTTTATTTTCCCTCCCTCAATGTACGTATCTCATATCTTCCATTGGAAGCATGGTACTCATCAGCATGGTAACTTAAATTGGACAAACAACTGCAAACTTAGGATGGGTTTCAAAAACAACTGATATGAAGATAGCAAAGAACAAGCATCAGGGAAAAACAATTTGAAAAGAGAATGACTACTTTCAGTTTACAAATATTTCTGACCTTTGCCTGTGGTCAGTCATTCACAACTGTCGGGTATTACTGATTGATCAGTTAGTGTTCTTGCTGGTGTACAGGAAAACATGTAATGAAGAACATTCTACTGTGATCCATATATTTGATACAGACCTCACTGCTTCTGTGTGTGTTTATTCTTTTTGCAGTATGGTGCACTCTGCTTAGGCTGTTGGTTGAAATCCACTCCCACATTTCAGCTAAAACGGAGTTTGATTGTGAGGATTTTTATGGGAATGTAAATAGTGGCTTTGCTAGTGTCTGTATATACAGAAAAACTGTATATACAGGGGTTTTTTTTGGTTTTTTGTGTGGTTTTTTTTGGGGGGGGGAACTCTAGGAGTGAGTTGGTTGTAATGCAGAAAGTTTTAATAGATTGGGACAATATTTCAGAACCTTTTGTCTTCATTATAGCAGCTGTAGGTTGCTTGGAAAACCTTAACAGTGAGAATACACAGGAAGGCTTTAGGAACTTTTGTCCATGTTTTGGCAATAGACTAAGTTGCTTGTGCTATGAAGACTTTAAATTCTTTAACTGCATAGAAGTGAACTTGCTTGTGTGAAGAACTGGAGGAACACAGTACTAAAGGGGTTTGTGTTGATTCACTGAGTTTTCTACAGAAAAGAGAAGTGAAACAAAACCTGTTCAAGAACAAATCTTTCAGGCTGACTATATGAGGGGGTTTTTTGGTTTTTTTTTGTCATCACAGGTATTTAGACAGTGTTGGTAATGAATTATGATCGTATAATTATGATTGACCTATATATAAAATCGATTGTTTCATTCTACTTACTTCAGTTATTAGACAAAAGGTATACATACTTCTATTTGTGTAGTTTTTAGAGTATCGGATCCTGAAGGCTAAGTAAGCCCTGTGTGTTGACCTGTTCCTGTAACCTTTGGACTAGGCAAGCTAATAATGGAATGAAAACACTAGTAAGATGATGTGAACATACTGTTCTGTGGCTGAATAATGATCTTTAGTCTCTGACAACATCAGCCCTAAGCACTTTAAAACTTACCTTTGCATGCAGTTTTTTTAACGTAAAAAAAGCCTTGTAAGGAAAGTTCCTTTGTGCCTTTAATAATCTGGATCCAGAAAACATTCACTAAATCTGAAGATCATATTCCAAACCCAGAAGTTACTGTTTAATCATGACTGTGTAAATTAGAAATGGACACAAAATATTATTCACATTCAATTCTGGAAATCTGCTGGTTGAGCTTTTTCAGTTACATTTCTATTTCATATCTCTAGAAATACCAAACCTAATGTGCCTGGTTTTCTCCAAGGGCAACTGTGCCGAGAATACTGCAAAGAAGTTTACTATTTCACGAGAGGAACAAGACACTTACGCCATAGGCTCTTACACTAAAAGCAAAACAGCCTGGGATTCAGGAATATTGAAAAATGAAATAGTTCCTGTCACTATTTCAAAAAAAGGTATTATGGAAAAGTGTGATAAAATGAATTGTGTTTCTCATCGAAAGCTGTAACATCATCTGTGTTCAGTGCAAATTGTGTTGTTTAAACATGCAGATCTCAGGAATGCTAATTTTAGATTAGCTAAGAATTTTCGGTTACACAGACTTTCTGGTGAATGGCAGTCAGTGACCTGTGATCTGGTTTTGTTTTTAAATTATTCTTTAATGTTACATACCATATCTTCTTCCTTTTTTATGTAAGTGGAAGACTAGCTATTGAATTTAGCTAGTATGGCTTGAGGACATCTGTGTGTTAATTTCCCTGTTAATTACCTTGCAGATATGTTCTTTCTCCCTTTCATTCAGCCACCAGGAAGTATAAATGGATTTGCTGTGAATAAATTGGATTAAGGAACAATTTTTTTTTCAGTTTTCGTAAGCACATTTCTTGACATGCATTTTACATGTGTTTACATTTTTTTTTTACTGAAATAAGTTGTCTAAATAAGGCAGCTTTTAATCAAAGTACTGTGTTAGAATGTCTTAAGGTTGGACTGTTCTTTAAAATACTAAACCAAATCTGAATTTCAGGGAAGCCAGATACAGAAGTGAAAGAAGATGAAGAATACAAACGTGTTGATTTTAGTAAAGTTCCAACACTGAAAGCTGTTTTCCAAAAAGAAAATGGTAAATATTGTTAAACCAACTGCTTAACTTTCTACCAAGTGCAAGGATACTTTGTTATAGTGAAGAGTACTGTTCACAAGAGCTTGAATGCCCAACAGTAGTCCATTAACTTTTAAATGTCTGCTAATATAAAGAAACATGCTTCAGAACAGCATGAACTGGCTTGGATTAAAAGATGGCCCAAGAACTTTAAACCAGTGAAAACCTCTGTTTTGGACATTTATTTTAAAAAGACTGAAATAGATTAGTTTCAATTTAGCTATTGCTTTGGTCTCCACCAAGTACAAGCTTTTGTTTCAGTGGGAGCTGGAGTGCCTTTACAGAGCTGCCTGTTACTTCCCTGACTCTGTAGTTGATAAATCTTTCTGGCTAAATCAAAGTTGCCACTCATTCACAACCCTTTCTGAGCTGGAATTCTGTGTTAATGCCAGCAATGCAGCTGACATGGAAGGCATGATCTAAACTGCCACTTGGATGAAGATATGAATACATGTGATTTTACTTGTTTAATCAAACTGATTTAAAAAACCACAACTTATTTTTAGTTACCTCAGTGCAACAGATATCACTGTATTGTTGAGACCTTATGTTCAAGGGCCTAAGGTTAGAGAAAAAAAAAATCATTAACAGGAAGTAGGTGAGCTGTATCACACTTCCCCTCCATATAAACAATGCTTTCCCTTTTCTAGGAACAGTTACAGCTGCTAATGCCAGTACTCTGAATGATGGAGCAGCTGCTTTGGTGCTGATGACTACAGAGGCAGCCAAGAGACTGAAAGTCAAACCATTGGCACGGATAGTAGGTAAGATTTTTCTTTTTTTATCTTTGAGTACAGTCCTGGAAAATACTCCCATAGTATGTGCTCAGACTGGGAATCCTCTTATCTGACTGACATTCATGGGATAGAAAAGCTGAGCCCTTGGGCATTATGGCTGCATCTTCTCAATACAGTGCTTGAAATTTCAAGTGCTGTACCAGCAGGCTTTTGATCATAAACAGAATTTTCTATATGGAATAATATTAAAAATCTGAAAATGTGGCTCACTTAAGGCACTAAACTTTATATGTATCTATTTCATGGACCATTATATTCAGAATTTTTCCATCTTGGCTGGGTTTGCTGCTTGCACGAAGAAAAATCATGTGTGGTAAAAACAAAAGGTCTTTAAACAGCTTTTGCAATTTTTACAGCTTTTGCAGATGCTGCTGTTGATCCTATTGACTTCCCAATTGCACCTGCACATGCTGTTCCCAAGGTAGGAATAAAACTGAGTGTTTTTTGGAAAACAACAAACTTCCTTAGCACTGATCATTGGTTCAACCCTCTGCAGATCTTCCTGTAATTAGGATCAAAATTATGATTACTTCATAAATATGAAGGAACACATGTTTTTCAGAGGATCAAGGCTAGAATGCAGTTTTTGGAGTAACAAATTTCTCACACCTATTTTGAAAGAGAATATTGTTTTATACTGCTTTGGGCTTGTTTACACTTTTGAAGCTTTGCAGCTAGTATGGCTAAAAGGGAAAATAAATATGGTTATACAAGTATAGACTAGTTCAAAAAGGAACTGAAGACAAGTATATGGTGTGAGGCAATACTGTATCCGTTTAAATGTACTTACTGTAGCAGTGGTCTTAGTATAAGTGTGATGAAAATGTACTCTTGGCACAAGGTACTCTCCATTTTTGTTTTTGTGAAAACACAAGTTTGTGCTTCAGTACCTCAGTTTTGCTTTTTCCCACCTGACAAAGGGATTCCAAAATGTGAAGTTGAATCAGACTATGGGCAGCCTGAGTCACTGACTTCAAAATAGACCTACTTATTTCTGTAATTAGCTTCCTAATTTTTTCACAGTAGTAATTATTTTTATTTCTAGATTCTAAGTGCAACAGGCCTGAAGAAAGAAGATATTGCAATGTGGGAAATCAATGAAGCATTCAGTGTTGTGGTGCTGGCCAATATTAAAATGCTGGGTATTGATCCACAGAAAGTAAATATTAATGGAGGTGCTGTCTCTCTTGGACATCCAATAGGGTAAGTAAAGCGCTGGTTTCTGTTCTGCACAGAGGCATTGTTTTCTAGACATACTGCTAACACATTTACCTTTATTCTCAAATTTAATGCAAGTAGGAAGGCTACTAGAAATTTGCTATCAAGTACATAGTGACTTAATTCAGGTGTTAAATTTCAGGGTACCTTGAAAAGAGCACGATCCCATTTTTTCTCTTCACAGTTAGTTATCACCAACTTTTATAAAGAGCTTGCTTGTTACCATAGCTATATGGATTTATGAAGTATTAAAACCAAATCACTATTAACATGACAGAATAAACAATAATAATTAATCAAGTAGTTAAGCTAATAAAATTTACAGGTAAACTTGGGAAAATAGTGAAGGATATGGTACAGGGACTTCTATGTTTCTTACATGAGCAAAGTGAAATTCCAGGTCTTGTCAAAGTATTTTTGGCAATGAATCCAAAAGTCTCCAAGCACCTAATGCAGCAGACAGGGATAGTCTGGGGGATGGTGGTGGGTCTGTTGTTTGAAGTTCTGTCATCTGGTTAGAGGAGTTAGGTCACCTGCTGTGTTCCCCAACAGCTGTAACTTACTCATGACTTCAGTATATTCCATTCATCCTCCCTTAAGAGTGATCGTGCTGCATGGTGCTGCTCTATGAGGAAAAACCCATTCCAAAACCTCTGAGTAAATATAGATGTGAAGTAACCATGGTGTACATCAGGAACAAGTAGGAGTACTTCATGGTTCATAACAAGCTGTAATCAAGGCATAATCCTGCAAGACATGCTGACATTCTGAGGAGGGGATATTATTTTTTTGTGTGTGTGTTAGAAGTTAATTTTGACAGTCTAATGACAGAATTTAAATGTCTGATTTTGCACATTAGGTGGATCAAAGTAGGATACTGCAGTATATCAGGTTGTAAGCAAATAAAAAACCTGTTGGAAAGTAATTGTTACTATTGATTTGATTTTTGTGGTAGATTTGTTACCTTCTTTGAGAGGGCTTTGCTACATGTAGAGATACTTTGTAGTATACAGACTGACTGACTTGGAGGCCACTTCTAGAAGCAACTTTTGATAAACATGGAGTTTCTGTATGGATAAGTATCTTTCTGTTTGTTAAGTACTGTAGCTAGAGAAGAATAACCTGTATTACATCTAAATGTAGATGAAAGGGTTTGTTTGTTTTTTGTTGGTGGTTTTTTCCCTCCAGTGAATCAGTACTATATTCTACCAACTGTCCGGTGTGGGTCAAATTAAGATTAATTTCCTTTAGACTAAGCTATATACATTTTTTTTCTTTTATTTAGAATGTCTGGAGCAAGAATTGTTGTTCACATGGCCCATGCATTGAAACAAGGACAATATGGTCTTGCAGGAATTTGCAATGGAGGAGGAGGCGCTTCTGCAATATTGATAGAGAAGTTGTAGGCCAAATCGTGTTGGGAACAAAGCCTTACACACTCTGATCAAAATGATGAGTGGTACCTGTTACATCTTATTTATCAGTAAGTGGATGAATTCCTTAACTGCTATTCTAAAATTTCTTAAAACATCATTATTGATACAGACAACTGGGCTTTTATTACTTTTGACTCAGTACAAGTTTTTGTACAGTACAAATAAAAAATGTCAAATTATGATAATGTCTTGAGACCTGACAATAAAGAATGTTTGTTAACTGTAGCTCCTCTGTCACTGATGTATGGTTTCTCAAATGCCACTGACAATGAATTCTCTTGGTAACTCACATAGCGTTGCTACTAGAGGCAGCTAGTTTCTTACAGTTTTGTTGCTTATTATTCCTAACTACTAAGTGATTTTCATTGGAAAAAATAACTTGACTTAGAGGTTGGTTTTCTACTATTGTGTACCTTGAAGGCAGGTCACATGCACAGAAGGAGCCCTGCTGTAGCACTCGCTTACCCTGGTCTGGGGTGTAGTACCTAAGCAATCTAGAAGAGATAGTGGCGTAACTTACACATGCAAGTACTAATATGGCCTCAAAAGCTACTGCTTTTTTGTTCATTTAAACCTCTGTGATGTACAGTTTTGTCAATATGCTTTGAAGTACAATTGCTGTTACTGCTTCTTCCCTAGGAGCTGCCCAGTTACCTGGCTGCGCTCTGGAATTCACAGTTAAGTCTTCAGGAGTAGAGGGTTAAGCATTCCTATTGCTGGTATGGGGAGCTAGAAAAATACTTTCCTGGGATAATCTTGTTCAAGACTTCAGTGAGACGCTTATGCAGTTTCTTCGGCAGGCTTTTTACCAGAGGGCAAAAATTGGCTATTTCACCAGTATAAAGCCTATTCCCACCTCACGCTTTTCACAAGGGATAAATGTCAAACACTTTTAAGTTTCTTAGCTGGGATTTAGGACAACTGCTTTCTTATTTTGACACTGATTTCAGCAGGAAGTCATCTTCACCCACTGATTGTCCTTGCATTTTCCTCCATAAAGTAGGGGTAATAAATACTTTGACTGGGATGTAGTGGGATCTGTTTCTTCTGGGAATGAATGTACTAGTAGCAAATGAACAGTGGTGTTTAAATGCTACATTCTAAGAAAATTAACCTTCATTCATGTTCTGATACCTGTTCTTCTGAAAATTATTTGCCATATGACAGCAGCTTGGAACTGAAGATGCTGCTCTTTGAAAGAGTATAAGTAAGTGAACTGATAATTCACATCTTTACTACTACTGGATCACCTGAATTGAAAAAGAAAGACTATGGCGGATACTGGCTGTCCCATGAAGAGCTACACTATTATCTCAAATAGCAAATCTATTTAAAAATACCGCATGTTAACTGTCAGAATGCTATTACCCATAAAACGCCACCATGTAGCAAAGAGACAATTGTTTTTGCCACTCTGACAATTGCTGCTATTAGAACTTTGTGTTTAATACTGAGCTCTTCCTCTTAAAAAAAATGACTGATCAACATAACTTTTCTGTACAATATCTGCAAAGCTGCTTAGTGGACTGACTTACAAAACATTAGGCAAGGCACACAATTTTTTATTAAAACAAAAATATTTATTCAAGCTGTAAATGCTATGCAGTATTTAGTTATTGGATGGGTTTAATATAAACATCTACTGCATAATATTGGTTCCTTAGGAATCCTTGTACACTATCTGAAACATTGCCCTGTTGCTATACAGATCTCTTACAAGAAAACTTGAGTTTTTTAAGACCTCAGCAATTTGAGACCAAAGGAGGAAATACCAGTAGAGAAAACTCTGCAGTATTGGAGCAAGGCTTAGTGTGGTAATTTTCACCCATGCTAATTATTACTAAAATGTAGTCTGAGCTTCTCCTGTGCCTGTTTTGAAGAGAGTTTGTATAATAGCTATGACAAATTCTACATTAAGCAGAAAGATTAGATGCAATTTCTTCCATGTCTGGCTAAAAGCATAAGTGATATTAACAAAAGCTTTCTCAACACAGTATAAAAGGCAGTTAAAAGAATTGACTTTTGCAACAGAACACACTGAAATTCTTGTCTGGCTATTGCTACAGTGTAAGTATTCATACTGGAGTATGAATACGGTGGTTAACCCACAACAATGTACAGTGTTTGAAAAGAGCTTTTGCATTCAAAGGACATAAAATACTGTAAACAGATGAAGCCCTTCCAAAGTAAAGTTCTTGCCTGAATGACTGGTTGGGAAAAGCTTCATTAGATGAGAAATACTTTTGGAGGTTTTATTGGCCTTAATGTTTAGTTACTGGTATTTTTGTTAACTCAGTCAAAGCCTTACAACATGGTTTTGACAGTTGCAGGAGAAGAGAGCGTTAGTACAAGCCAGTTACAGCTGAAGATTTAAGTCCCTTTTGGATTCAATAAGACAATGGGAAGCAGCCAGGTTGGCTGCCCGTGTCTTACAACAGTGAACTACAAACACCGCCTTCAAATTCACAACCTTTTCACAGATCAGCTAAGCGGTTCAGATGGGTAAGTAGCGAATGCAGCAGAACACAGACAACGTGGTGTAACAGGAAACATACAACTTTTCTTACATTACATTTATACAAATTTACAATTTTGCAAATTCAATGGCTCTATAATTACGCAAGTGCTTTTTCAAAAATAAACATATACCAACTCAAATGATATTTACACTTAGCAACCTGCTTCAGAAACAGCATGATTTTGCTATAAAGTGAAACTTCAGTGCACTGAAAGTGCAACTCACCCTTTAGAATTAACTTCTCTTCCCATGCAAAACCTCAGTGTAACACCACCTCGCTTTAGACAGTCACAGTTCAACTTTTTTTTCATTCATCGTAATGCAAAGACAACAAGAACTTGTCCACATCCATTCCTGCTGGAAAAGAATTTGGTAGCTTCTTTTTCTGTAGGAGAGGAAAAGAACAGTTGTGTTGGATACGAAGAACCTGAGGATACTGAAGAGTCTGTAAGTACTCCTTTCTTCCTCATCCTTCCGTCTACCTTGCAGACATAACTGCACAAAGCTCACCTAGAAATCGGACACTGCAATGCGTATACACTTACATGTACCCCCCAGGGTACAAATGGCATAGTTATGGGACAGGAGTAGCTGAGCTCTCAGTTTCAGCAGTAGCCCACCCAGACCAGACCGGCACAGCCTCTCCACTCTTGTCATATACGCAGTAGAGTAAGCGAGCATCTTCCAGTTATAGTATTTCAGGAGTATGCTATATCTAAGTGTGGTGAATTACAAAGTTAGACTGTGTCTCCTTTTTGATTATTTACATACGTCACCATTTCATGTCTCCCACCTTTGCTATTTTCCATTAAATGCCTAAGTCAAAGGCATGGTGCTCTAGACTATGGAGACTGGGAACACACAAAATGTGGATTCCTAGTCCTGGGGGTAAACGAGGATGCAAGAATAGCTTGAATTCTAGTAAGGCCTAGTTTGAGTTTGGCTTAATTCCTACATTCCACCTAAAAACTTAGTCTGAAGTTAGAATTTAGAAACTCATTCATGTTTTAAGAGAAATAATTTGATTTTCATACGTATGTGCAGAGAGTCAGTAGGAGCTGCTTGTGTGTATCTGAAGACTATACTAATCTTAAGAAAACTGTTAGTTCAGAGTAGGCTCAAGAGGCAAAGTTAGTAAAACTGACAAATGTAAATAGGATGTTGGGGATGTGGACTAGCATCTCTGAACCATCCCATTATATATTATATATAGAGAGCGATAAATAACATATATATATGTCTAATATATATTTAGAATTTTAAATTAAAAAGTAAATGCCTGTACTTGCCTTTATTTTCTTCTTCTTTGATGGTGTTGGAGAGCTTTGAAGGTCTTTTCTATTTGCAGAACGAGAATTTCTCTCACCCTCATTCAAGTCCTCTAGTTTCCTTTTCTTTACTGTGCTCCTTAAAGATCTGAACTGCTGAGTATTGTCCTTCAGGGGGGTTGCAGTGCTAGTCCTTGCAATAGCTGCCCGTGACAGTATCATCAGCGTGTGAGCAGCCATGCTGACACTATTTTCGCTACCTGTTTCACTAGCTGGGCTGCAGGCAGGCAAGTCTGGCGTAGCAGGGGGTACCATTATTCTAGGGGTCGTGCTATCCTCATTGAAGCGCCGACAGGTCGGTGTCCGTACACTGTCTGTAGTATCATCTGTATGTCTGTCCCCAACTCCAGATGGTGTACGGGGTACCGGCAATTCTCCATTTTCAACTGTTTTACTAGTCGGGCTATGCCACTGAATGTCTTGCAACATTTCCACACATTGTTTAGTGAACGGACTTGACAAGCAAAGGCCTTGGTTGGAAACTTTAGCTGGTTCCCGCTTTGGCTCCTTCGAAGCTAAAGAAATGGACACTGAAGATTTGCCATTCCCATTCGACAGCGACCCTTGCTTTTTGTTCAGCTCTTGCACCGAAGCAACCGTTTTCTCATTCCATAAGCTAACAGTCTGTTGGCCATTTGAGAGTTTGGCAGTGTCCTGATTCTTCTGTTTTTCATCAGTATCCCTTCGTAATTCATTTTCTTTATTTGCTGTAGTCTTGTGGAAGGGATCTAATGGAAGCCCTGCAGTTGCCACCTTCCGCTCGGGCTGTGGCTCCTTTGCAGCTGCGCTTCTGTTGCTACCAACTTCTGGCTTACATAGAATTCTAGGCAATGTTTTATCTTTCTCTCTCTTTGCTACCTGTGCTTTAGCAGAGGATGATGCAGAGTCAACAGCAAATAAAGTATTTTCGGTTCGTTCTTTTTGGGATAAACTCTTAGTAGTCTGAATTTGGGTGTTTCCTCCTGGAGTGGGTAGGACATTATCAAAGCAAAGCACTCTCCTGTGACTTTCACTTTGTCTTGAATTTGAGCTTGTGCTCTCTACTGGTGCAACAGGTAAGTTCTCCTCCACTTTCCTTCCCAGTTCTGCAGTGATAATCTTGTCCGAATTCCCAGTCCTGAAAATGAGATAAAAACACTTCAGCGACATACTTGTTCTTACTAGGCAAGTTCATTTCAGCTGGCTGGAAGTCCCCACCCGCCCCTCAAAACACCTGTTTAAAACACTCTCCATTCTCTAAATGTAAGTATTTTATCAACATGCAAAGACCAAGAGCGAGGGGTGACAACTGCAGAAAGCTCAGGGAAGGCCAAAAAGGATGACAAAAAGGTATGAAACGGAGTCTGTACAAAGAACAATTAGGCAGACAGGGGCTCTTCAGCCTGGAAAGAGAGATGACTGAGAAGAAATGCAACAAAGCTCTGGGGGAAAAGCCAACAAAAAGGAAACTATTTACTGTATCTTCTAGTGGAAGAACTAGGGGCATCAAGTAAAACTAGTATCAGGTTCAAAACAAAGCAAGGACATTGGGACACTGCATGTAATTAAGCCTGAGAACTTTTTTTATCCTGGGATATTTGTGGATGCTGGTAGTTTGAGTTCAAAAAGAAACTGAGCACATCCATGACAGGATAGTCCATCCCAGAATACTGCTTGTGGCTCTGGAAGTCCTTGGAGCTGAAACTGCTAAGAGGCTGCCAGAATATTCTGGGCAATATCATCACGTGTGCCTTGTACTCTCCCCTATGCATTTGCTGTAAGTTACGGGATACAGAGCAAGACAAAAAGCTTTCAGTGGGCATCTGGATGAGAACATACAAACTCCCTAGGGCTTGGTCTCCACCTGACAACCAGCCACATCCATGTGAAAAGGCCACCACTGCACTGTAGCAATGTCAAAAGAAAAATGCTTCTGCGCTGTCAGCTCATACCACTTATGTCTGTGCCCTCTTCCTGGCTTATGCTGCATTTCCAAGCGAAGCTTCTGCGTATTCATCTATGCTAGTAAGATGCTCCCCATGCAGATAAGCCTTTATGGTTTGTAAAAGGAAAAGTCAAATTAACTTTGGGATGGTAACTTTGGTACCTTTGGGATGGTAAAGAAGTTATGGGTGGTAGCAGTTTGTTTTATTTCTGTGAAATGTGAGATGAGATAGAGGGTAGAGAGTAGAAATGAGAAATTAAATCCCTTTACAGGGAACATTTTGCTCTCTTTGCTGTGCAAAACATACATCTGGAGATCGGTTAAAATTAACAGAAAGCTGAATTATCAAAGTGATGTTATCAAAAATCTTGCTTCTGTGGCTTTTTAAAAATCACTAATTTTTCATGCATGTATACTGTATACCTTGGTATGTGGTGGGGTTTTCTTAGGAAGTTTACTTCATACTGTTTTCCTCCACTTTTCCAACATTTTAACTGAGTTCTGAATATGTAGATTTTTTTTTAAGTATGTTTTATTTTTACAATGAAAGAACATTTCACCTCTAATATTTAAACTGAACTTCTTATCTTCTCCTACACTCTTTTGCTCATTCCAACATCCTTTTGTTTCTGAAGTCCACTAATGATAAGGAGTGTTACTACTGAAGCCCTGCTTTGTTCTGTCTCACTTGCCCAACAGAAAACTAGTACCTATCGCAATTAGCAATTAAGTTATATACATCAGTATGAAGTTAGCATGCTGTTCTCCTTGCCATCTTTCCTTTGACTTTTCACTTTATAAATGATGAAGCAGTGTTCTAATCTGCACAGCTCCAGAACCCAATCTAACAAGCTCTACTGGATTTGGACCAGAGAGTGGTAAAGGCAATGAGGCTATACTACAAAACCATGGGTACCACTCATCTGAAAAGGAAAAAAAAAAGGAAAAAAAAGAAGAAAAAAGAAGAAAAAAGGTTTTTAATCATTAAAATATCCCAGTACATGTAACAGGCAATTTCTCCTAGCTTGGACTCCGCTCACACAACTTCTATTTGACAACTGAGACAGGAGAAAATAAACACAAAGCCATACAAAATTAACATAGGAACAGCAACAGCAAAATTCTAGCACAGGCTGCACCAGTACTAGCACACATCTGTACCGATACTCCTAGCAGACAGACAGGAGGAAATAAAGGGGGTACTGCGTATGCCATTGTTAAAAAAAGCTGCTCTCCTCTACCAATACTGTATGAAGACATTCATGGCAAGAAAAAGAAAGCAAGTTTGAATACCAAGCACTACTGACCTTTGTGTTCGAGAATTTGTATGGCTCAAAGGCTCAGCTACACTTGGTACCAATTTTCCTGGAACAACAGATGAAGTATTAATAAACTACAATATTCCAAGTAAATCATCTCACTGTTAGTGCAATGACATTTCACCTGACAGAGCATCAATAAAGAAAAACCCAGCAACAAAACTCCACAATTTTTTCGTAATTTTAAAGTTTACAGATTAATAGATTAGCAAAGGTCACGAACTAAGTATAAACAAGAAGCTTGCTGTCTACGCTTAGGCCTTGCTGTACGTAGGCCTGACAAGACAAAACCAACTATACTGGACTTACAAATGCACAGCAGGGATTTCTAAGTAGAAGGGAAATAACCACAGGGAACTCTCAGTTATCTGTCAGCAAACCGGAGTGCAGACTAACTATACAATCCTAGCTTTTTTCTTAATTTGCAACTTCGTTCTACTTTCCTTTTTATGTGTAATCCTACTCTTTTTAAAAAAGGTAGATAGGCTAAAGCACAAGTTGTCCTTATAACTCAATTTATTTTCTATTTTGAATCATTTTTCTTTAGCCCCTCCCAACACTGAGAAATGAATGTAACTCCAGTCTTGTTTCAATTTACTGTTTAAAGCAGCAAGGTCTCAGTGAAATGAATATACAGAAGCGTATACCTGAAATGGCAAACAGAAAACAGCAGAGTGCATTTTTTTTATAAATACGCAACAGTTCTACTAAATATTTTCCTTAATAAATGTTTAGAATTGCTGACTCTTCTAATAACTTCTTTGTTACCATGTGGCTTGGCTTCAATGGCAGCAGTAAACTGTACT
Source organism: Haliaeetus leucocephalus (assembly GCF_000737465.1). NCBI lineage: Eukaryota > Metazoa > Chordata > Aves > Accipitriformes > Accipitridae > Haliaeetus > Haliaeetus leucocephalus. The sequence continues at coordinate 105,687 of NW_010972787.1, forward strand.
TATAACCAAGACGAAAAATAATCAGAAATAATAAAGAAAAGTAAACTTTTAATACTGCATTAGAGCTTGAAACATTAAATTTTGTTAATAAGCTTGATCCCAAATCTGGAATCATTTTATATGCTGGGAGTTATTCTTTGTAAACTGAGCAAATACAGTTACTAACTGCAGGTACAGGCCTCTGTCAAAGCCATCCCAGTGGTTACCTGGCAGAGGAGCACTGGTGTTTATAAAACTTTATTACTCAGAACTGACATGTCTTTAGAACCCCAACTTTTCTTCTGCCCTTCTCAAGAATGCAAGGCAGGTACCTGTATTAGACTTGTTTCTTGCTCCAGGAATCTTTTGTGATTTGGGAGGGATGGGAAGTTTTGGGACACTTCTGTTGCACACTGGATTAGCCACAGGCATATGTAGAACCTTGAAAGAATCAAAATATTCCATTACAATTTACCTATAGACTCCTTAGCACTTTAGATTTAATTTTGAAAAGCTTCATTTGTGATGTGTTACCTGGCGGGCAGGTGCTGAAAATGTATTTCCATTTTGTCCTACTACTGAGAGAGGTATCATTCCCACCATTCCTTGCAAAACAGGTTGCACTGGAGATGCAATTATAATGGCAGAGCCTAAAAAATATCAAAGTGTTAAAATTGTACAGAAACTAAAAATACTTCAGTGAAAAGAAAAGCTTCAAGACAGGATTTCTTAAAATTACACATGGTCAAATCTGTGGCAAGAAAAGCTCTGGCTTTTTAGAAAAACTTCACTGTCTTTACTATACATCACTACTAGAAAACAGGGTAAGTACCAGTGTTATTTTTAGTTTATATTGAATTCTTTAAAGTCTGTTTTCCTCTTTAAGAAATGGTTCAAAATTAAGCTTGAAATATGACAAACCTATGTTAAGGCTTCAACTTTAAATTAAAGTGATTTATAAAAACCAGTAAAGTAACATCAAATAGCTTATTTTGCTTCTTAGTAAAAACAAACTATTATTTGCATCCTATTCTCTACAATTAGCATGCTCAAAAGTCATTAGCACAATTATTTCTTTTGTTCCAATGCACCTATAACACCTTCTCCTTCCAAGCACGCAACAAGCTGGGAAAGGCTAGCTTTGTCTGTATGTAGGTATCTAATGTATATTCCTGGCTGGTAGGAGGTGTTAAACGTAGTACACAAAGCTTCTAGTTAATGAGTGTGTTTGAGATTAATTATTTTTAAAAAGTAAAATAAAGCACAATAAGACTAACTTGGAATAGTTAAGCCAAAGTTTCCTATTTAACTATTTAAATCATGGTTAAACCAGCTGTTTTAAAACAGTTATTCTAACAGGTTGTAAGAGTATCTAGCTGCCAGACATACGGGAATTATAAAACAGGGAAACTATTATAGCACATTAATTGAAAAGTGGAAGAAAAATTTATTCCACACACTTCTTCAGTTACATGAGCACTACCAGGAAAAATATCAAATGCAGAAGAATGGGCAAACTTCTATTTCTCCTCTATAAAAAAAAAAGAAAATAAAAAAATAGATAACAGTTGCATAAAGAAATCCTAATGATGGAAAAGACCAGCTCTCTAAGACCTTGCACATACTGTTGCACCAGCCTCTGCCACAATGAAATGACTACATGCAGAATTTCAAGGATAACTGCAACAAGTTTTTAGTTTTGGAAAGAAATCTAAATGTGTTGATTACAGCTGGTTTATAATTAGGTTTAACATTTAAAAAAGCACTTGAATTTTTTATTGCTGTAGTAATAAAAATGCTTATACCAGGAAAGATTTTATATTATTGAAAGAAATATTGTTATACTTTTATATTTGTCTAAATGTACTTCTAGTGTAGAATAGGTTTTTTGAAAATAAGACAAAACAAGGAAGTAATTCTGGAAGGACTATCTACATCTAGCCAGTTATCTAAACTAAATATGGATACCTATATGACATAGCATTCTATTTATAACAGGAATCTTACTAAAACAAAAAGCCTGCTTTATTTAGCCAAAACAATGGAATCTTTTCTGGTCTAAGCCAAAATATGCTTCCTAAATTTATCACTGCTAAAATTATACAGTTTAAGCTTCTGAAATATGAGTCCATTTTTTTCAAAGCAGCCCGGTCAATGACTGTTCGTAGTTTTTATTTCATTTTTAGTAACAACTAACATACCCCCAAAACACATTGCTAGTTTCAAGGGGCAGACAGAGCAGTGTTTAAAAATTGTTTACTTTTAATGCACTTACAAAAAAAAGAATAAAAACACTATATAAACACCACATTTTCAGTCATTTTCTAATAATGAGATTACCTTGCGGGAAGTTTGGGGAGACAGTCTGGTTTGCTGCAAATGCATTGCTGGATCTGGGAGGAGTCCGTAATTGTTGTACAGCTGGAGCTTGGGCAGCAAGCGGCATAGAATTGCCAGGCAATACAACTACATTTGATGGTGTTACAGCTGTGCCCAAAGTAGCTGGATCAGTCACACAGGTGGCTATATAAAGGTTGTTTGAATTCCCAAAAGCTGTGCTTGTTGCTGGCATCAACTGTATAAATCCCCCTTCCTTGGAAAGATTTGTTGCACCTGCAACTGAAAAAACAGTGCAGTCTTCATTCTGAGTGTTAACTGAGGTGACCGCAGGATCCTTAGGTCTAAGCACAAGAAGATTTTGCTCTGCCAAAGCTGAATCCACGTTTTTTTCTGTGTCTTCTGAAGTTAGACATTTGGACAGGCCTGCAGTTTTGGTTGGGGATTTGGCTGGAGAAGACAGTATTATAGTCGGCAAATTTTCTCCCGTGATGCTGGAAACAGCATTATTTAACTCCGTGTCTGATGAAATAAATGGATCATCGCTGATGATGATCTTGAGGGACATTATATTAGAAGGATCAACATCCATTGACTGACTACTAGAAGATACACCGCTTATACTTTTGGCCTCGGTACCCGACTCATCTGTTGAGGATGCAGTTTCTGGGAGAGGAGAGTGGCATATTTCAGATGTAGTAAGATTATTTTCAGTGGATACTACAGAAATTTCTGTACATGTATCATCACCAGAAGAGAAATATATATTATCAGCATCTACTTTTGTAGAAGATGAAGGTTCTTGCATTTCCCCTTGTGTTCCCTCTGAGTTTGACAGACCTGAAGGGAGGTTAAAATCTTTCTTACAAGGCTTATCAAGTGTATGCTGATCATTTGAGTAAGTTTTGTTAGAAGTATCAACAACTTCAAGCTGCAACTCTGTTTTGTCAAGTTCTGAAATCTTCACTGCAGATCTTGCAACAGCACAGTCTGACTGCGTACTCTGTTCCTGTTGGTTAGAGTGGTGGCTAGAGTTCTCCTGAAAGATACCAGGTAAGGCAGCTGTATCATTTGTTGCAGCCTGTTCTTTTCCTGCATCTGCTGATGGGCTAGAAATTGATGAATTGTTTTTTCTCAGCAGTACACTGTGGCCAGGGCTCCCATCAGAAGGGCTTTCAGCAAGTGTTTTTTCAGATAGTGATTTATCCGGTGATAAGTGACATTTACTTCCAGAATGTGTTTTGTTTTCACTGACTGTAGTACCCTCTGCCAATGAAATCAAAGAAATCTGCGGACTACCAGAATGAACATATTCTAAATTAGGACTACTTTGAGCACTATGACTTAGTGGGCCTTTTTCAATTTCCATGGCTCTTTCACTTTCAGATACTAATGCAGAGGACTCTTTTTTATCATAAGAATCTCCACAGTGTTCATTACATTCACTATCAGAACTCTGTCTCTTGTTAGGTTCAGTCAAACCAGGCACAGAGTCAAAAGTGATTTCAAGCTCTCCAATGTGTTCAGGGGTAACAGTTTTAAGTACTTCAGTCTGCTTCTTTGGCCTACAATTTCCATGCAACTGTTCATTGGTTGTATTTTTCTTAGCCGTATCATCATCATTAACGCTGGTCTTCAAGACACATGATGCTTCTCCTAACTGAAAACCTTTACAGGATAGTGATTCTCTAGAATTATCACCTGTAAAACAGAGAATAAATTAGTTCCATAATTATTAGAACAGATGATCCTTTTACAGCATTTCAGAAGCAACTTAGGAGTTCAGTGGAAAACTGTTTCACATGAGACTACGTGGGAATAATGCTACTCATCCTTACTTTAACGCTGAGTGGAAAGTATACGAAACGTATGGTTACATACCTTAGGCAATCTGGCAAATCAGTTTGTACATAAATAAGGGTACACATAATAAGCAAACGTCTCAAGTCACTAAACCAGATTTCCAGAAGCACAAAAAACATCTCAGGCTAAAGACCTCTTGGCTCTATTTCTCATATACTTTCACAAATATCTGCTACTTACTGACTATTGTTAAAAACAGGGTAGACAGACTAAACATATCATTGGTCCAGAGGAAGACTCTTTTTGTGTGTCAAACAATACATTACAGAACAGAGAGAAAAGATTAACATGGTTAGATGTAAAATATTATCTTTGTGTTCCACAATGAATACTGCAAAGTATCTCTGTTTTGGATGAGAAAACAGATTTGCAGATATTCTGGTTTCATTTAGGAGCTTATCAAGTACAACTTGTAAGTACACTGATGGACTACTGTTAAGTTTAATAAACTGAAACTTTCTAACAGACTAGGTGTATCCGGATGTTCATGCAACGGAAATGTCAGATTGGATATTACCATTGAAAACAGGAAGATTTTGAAATGTACAAATTGTCTGAAAATATTTTCCTAATGAAAAGTAAACAGACTAGAAGATATCTTAAAGAAAAAAAAAACCAACCTACATCTACTAGTTTCTTCTGTTCCTAAAGAACTTTCAAGTGTTTCCAGGTTATCCTCATCCACCAGGATTGAATTTTCTACTCCACTCTGACCAGAAATACCAGCAGGTAAGTTCTTATTTACCTTGCTCTTTCCTATTTTCAAAATAAAGCATGAAGAATGATTAAATATGTAATTTTACACACAAATGTGATTAATACATTTTAAATGAAGCATGAAGATTTCAAATTCAAGAAATGCCATCCTAAACTCAAAGAACTATTTGTCTATATTCATTACAAATCCAGAAATAGCATAAAAACGTCCTTATATTTTATGTGAGGATATCCCTGACCAGACAAATAGAAAAATTTTACAACAGCATAGAAAAACAAGTATGAACTATCATCCTTTAGACCAGAAGAGTCTAAAATCACAGTAATAAAACAATCACTCAGCAAGCACAAAACCAGAATTTCAGCCACAAGTAAATGCTGTACTTTATAGTCATGTATAAATGTATATAAAAATCTAATTCTGAATTGAGGGGGACAGATGCCATAAACTCCATTTCTCTTGCAAAAGAGGCCTGCTGAATTACCTTTGCTTCTTCAAACAATACTTAGGAAAACTCATCATTCATGATGCTTTATAGTAATGGTACAACTGAGTATAATACACCCACCATAATCAAACAAGTCAAAGAGTGCCTGAAAAGCTGGATCTGATTCTGTCTGTTCTAGAATGTCCTGTATAGCCTCTTCTGACATATGAATTTCACCCTGAGAAAAGACAAGATATACAGAACTGTGAGACAGTTACTTTCATAACTTAAAAGAAAAACAGACAAGACAAGAATTGTTTTCTTTTCAGGTTGTTTTTAGTTCTAGTGCTTCTGCTCAGTACAGAAACATAAAGACAAATGCTGCAAACATTTCTGCCACAAATTTAATGGCAGAATTTAATTTAATGTTAAAAAATATTAGTAATTTAAGAAATAAAGCCCCCCAAAACCCAAGCATCTTTGTCAGACATTACACCCTGCACATGCATATTGGAGTATTCTCCATATAATGATCAGCATTGTTTAAGAAGGACTAAATCTTGGGCTACACTGGAAGGTTATGCAGATGGTGTGAATGAATGCCATGAGCCTGCACTAGCCAATCACTGGTAAAAAAAATTCCCCAAATTAACCCTCATTTCTTGGTTTTGCATATATGTAGAAGACAATGCTAAGCAAAGGGAAGTTTTACTTCATTTACACATTACATGTTCTATAATATAACTTCTAACTACTTTTCTGTGGAAGGCAGCTGGAAGGCACAGCTACATAGGACACTGCTCTAAGGTTCCTGTTTCAAGCTGACTTATTTGGTAGCAGCCCACGAAGAAAATGAGGGGGGCACTCAGGACATATTTAAGTGTTCAAATACAAAGTTTCTCTTGACTTCCTGGAGATCCTCTAAGCACTCTATAACCTTTGATATGGTGTCTGTAAGGGTGGATGTACCACGTGATATGCTTGATTATTTCGTCTCAGCTACTCTAACTAAATCAAGAAGCAGCTTTGATTTTGTTCTGCTCAAAAAAATGGAATAGAGCTTTTCAGCTCTGTACTTTGACAAAAATTGACCTAAAAATCACCAAGTGACAGAAGAATAGCCTTTAAAAAACAGACACCTCTACTGTGTAAACAGGCAACTGCCTCTACTCTCCTGCCCTTTTCATAAGGGCCATGAAGATTTTAATTCCCTTGTTAAGAGCCCTTTATAACTCTGTGATTGCCAGCTCAAGGTTTGCAGGAGAATGGAGGGAGAACACTAGAAGTTCAGTTTGTAGAAGTAGAATGTACATTGCCTCCAAAAGCAAGAAAATATTAAATTTGAAGAAAAAGCATCCTTGTTTAGGCTCCAAACACAATTTCTTTTGCTGTACTAGACAATCCATGTTTATCTCACAGCAAATCAAAAAATCAGATCAGACTAAACATGTTTGGAGACCACAAGATATTTTAAATTCCTTTTTCTTTTACAAGGCTATTGATCAGATCCCCAGTCAGAAGCCAGTACCCAGTTACTGCTACCAAAGATCCAGTGGCAAGCAGGCAGCTGGTGACTGTGGGACAGTGTACTTAGATCTCAGCCTGCAGGTAATGTTAACAGCTAACCACTGCCAGAAGAGGTCCTACTCCCTTGGCTTTTGACCCTGCTGCATGCTTATGCTGCCATGTACAGGCCCTGGGAATTAATGCAGAGTGCTTAACTGGCTCAAAATTAACCCCAGCAAAATACCAGTATCCTGTCAGTTCAGCTTCTCGAACCTGCACACCACCATACAACAAGGTAAGAGTTAATGCCTATGCAAGGGAATTTGTGGAACCATCCCTGGGCAGATGCTAGCCATTAGGTAGGCTTAGTTGTATTGTAAAGCAAACAAATAAAAAGAAAGAAGAGGAGAGCAATCTCAGACATCAGACAGTAAACAGAGGTTCAGCATAGTTCCCTTACCTGATCATTCTTATGTGCCTGGTCTTCAAAAAATGTAAATAGGGCAATTCACACCTACCTGAAGTCCAAGAATTTCATCAATTGAAGTCTCCTGCTCTGTGGGACCACTGTCTGTCTGTTTAGGGGCTTGAGTGACATTGCCATCACTGCAACACATTAATCATTAGTTCAGAACTCAAAAATAAATCAAATAAGAATACGTATGAAGTTTAGAGGTTCCTTTTATTACCTGCCCAGGATTTTGTTAATGTTCTCAGCAAGCTTCTCCTGAAGAGATTTGTTGCTCAAGATTTTTTCTCTGGCATTTTCAATAACCAGTTGCTGGAAAACACAGTTTTTAAGTGGTCAGGTTTCTGTTTTTATCATCACTAGAAAAGCAGCATGAATTTCCAACTTACCAGTAAAAAAAAATAAAAATCAATTCAACACAGAGAACACTCTTTGTAAAAGAGAGACAGCCAATGTGACTGCATGACATTGCTATGAAAATCATCTCAAAACATTCCTGTCTACTCTCCTAAAGTACAGCAAGGCTTATTGTGCTTTCTCGTTTCCATTTCCTAAAAAATTACTGTATTCTGACAGCTTACACGTATCTTAGCAAAGCCAATAAATCAAGGAAAAAAACCCCTCTACATAGCTATGCCATCCTCACTAGTTTAGTACACAAAAGAGCTAGTTCAAATACAAAACAATAAATTTATCTTCTAAAATTAATTTCTATAACACCCAAGACAAACAACATGTAAAAGACTAGTTCTCCTTAGTCTGAATTTGTTTCTTAAATGTAAGTACCTTCCATAAGTATATACTCACTGGGAAGTTACCATCTATGAATTCTTCAAGCGGCTCACTTTCTTTTTCTGTTACAACTTCATCAGGGTCTTGAGAACTTCTAGCTGCTGAAAGAGGTCCAGATGTTGCAATGCTTTTCCTCTTCTGAGATTCACTGAAATGTTCCAGGAAATTTATGATGTATTTTGTGAGAACATAGCAAACAATAGATCTAATGGTCAGTAAATCAAGTGTTTCTCTTCCTTCTTAGCAAATGGAAGATTTTAATCAACAGAAAATTAACTACACACTGGAAATACAATAAAAGCCAATACCTGTTTCATTATGTTGTATGCATATATTGTGTCTGACTTCACAGAAGTTACAAACAAATATACAGACTGTGGGTAAACAGCACAATGGCAAATTGAATTCCATTCCCACTATTCAGTATTTTTTCTCCCTCCAGTACACATGAATTTAACTGGGGATACAGGTTCTAATTAAGGGCCACTCAAGAAAAAGATTTGGGCATCACCACTGAAAATAAATCTCTCAAGGAGCAGCTGTTGTCAAAGCAGGATACAGATGTTAGGTTGCATAAGAATTTGGATAATGAATAGGAAATGTAATGCTTTTATATGAAATCAAAGTGTAGGCTCTTCTGAAACCATCAGTCAGCAGTGGCACTAAAATCACTTATATACAAAAAAATCATGCAGGAAGAGAGAGAACTTGGAAAATGTACAAATTGAGTAAGGACCTGGAAAAACGATAAGCAAAACTACCGACTGGGATTTAGTCAGGAGTAAGGACAACATATGGAACACAGAAACCAGTCAACTCATTAAAAACAAAAGGACATTGGTATCAAAGAATAAAAAATGTGAAACTAATATAAGAACAGTTTTTCATACTACTTTTAGCGCAAATATGAAATTTTTTCCTGACAAAATTTAGAAATAGTTTTTCTAAGTTAAAAACAGATAAAATGCACATTTATATCAATATTGAGAATTTTTAGAATTGATAAGGATATTTTGGAAGGAATACTAAATCTCAGGCTCCAATATTATTTGCCTATGTCTAATACTGGGATAATGCAAAGACCGGCTATATGCAATAAAGAAGTACAAGTAGCCTCCTATCAGTCTAATGTTAAGTTCTTTGACTTTTCTTTCCTTTGTGAAACATCATACACCAGCCACTCTCAGTGGATCTTAAATGTGAAACACTCCACCATCTAAGAAAATTTACACTAGAGGTTAGAACACCACATAATCTCTAAATGATCTTAAAAAATCCCACACCACGCCACCACCACCCCGCCCCATGTTTACCTTTTCCGTCTCCCTGGAGAAAGCAAGTTTGAATGAAGCTTTCGTTCTTGTGATGCTGGAACTTGAATGTGTATGAAATCTCCTGCTTTATAAAGGAAAAAAAAGATCATGATGCCAGTACCTTTTCCAGTGACATTGTTGAAGCACTACAGAAATCTACACATTACTTACTATGTTCCAATCAATTCTGGGGAATTCATACAAAATAATTTGGTATTATCATAAAAATGAGAACCATTCCTTTTAAATATATCCTGAGAAAAACATCCATTTGATGTGGATCATCCCTATCTGCTAAAACAAGTGTTTTGGGTAAGGGTGAGAACACAGGATAGAATAATGACAAATTAATGCACTTCTGATGTCTGAACTTACATTAGCAAGCAAGTATGCGAGAGCCATTTCTCTTTTGGGCACTCATTTTAATCACCTGAACCAGTTTGGAGAGCTAGGGGACCAAAGTATGATTTTTCTGAAAATTTTTTGGTGGAAGATCATTAGCCCTGATTTTAGAAAACTTTCATCTATATCCATAGATTTTTCACAGAAAAAAAGGGTTTAAAAAAGTGGGCAACTTACTGCTGATCTTGTTTTCCTGGGTTTGTGACTGGTGCACAAACAACGTATTCAGTCTTGCCTGTGACATGCTTTGATTTATTGTTGGCCTGTGAATAACTTGAGGAGATACAACAGAAGAGGAATTCTGTGGCCCTGACTGATGGGCTACTGACAACAATCCTGAGTTTGCAGGAGCTGATTGCTGAAGCATTCTCTGTCTTTTCATTTCTACAATTCCACTTCTTGTACGTGCTGGAGATAACAAAGACAAGATGAAAATGTATGATAAAGGAATTTAAAAAGGTTGCTGATTTTCCAAGACCTAATTAAGGATGCTCCATTGAAAATTTTTTGTGCTTTGACAACTAATTCACAAAACTCAAAAAGTAAGCAACACCCATCTTTGTCTTCTGTTTGAGCCAAAATAATTCAAGAAGTACAGCCAACTTACATAGACATTGTAACCGTGTTTATATCACTGCTTAAATATTTACAGGAATAAATCATACCAAAATGATATTTCATTACATAATATACCACTTGCGTAAATGACCTTAACTGAAATAGCTAAACCAATGTAAGTTTGCATTTATTTATCAGACTAAATCTGACAAATTTAAACAACAGAACACCACCCAATCCAGTGAATCTCAGATCCAAGAACAATCGCTACCTATATTTCACATTCTCTTTTCTCTCACAGGTTACTCAGTAGAAATACTACAGAGGGAAGGAAATATTTTTAAGTAAAATAACTTTTCTTTTTTGAAAGTTCAGTTGGCAGTTTTTGTAATAAAAGAAAATTCTAGATAGAACAAGTATCTTGTCATATTTTGCTTAGATATATGTTTGTATGCACAATAATAACTGTTCCAAGACTGTAATACATTTTTATATTCCCCTTCTACAGAAATGAAACTGCATCATGATTAGACTGGTTATGTTTTCAGTTCCTCTATGAACCACAAATTAACAGCTTCAAGACTGAAGCAGTAGTTTTTAAACCTTTTAACCATGTAAACTTCTAAAAAGTTTTCAGAAGAGAAGAAAATGCTATACAGAGAATTTAAGCCCCTTGCAAAAAGCTCAGCTTTTCTTAGTTTCTTTTCTTGATCGTTACAGTAATCCACAGACTGCACTGAAGACAACACACATGCTGAAAAAAACACTACAGAAGAGATCTGACAACGTTTTAAGAGTAAGGATGCGTTACTGATTGCTGCAGCATTCCCCCATTTTTTTGCCATTGATCCCATGGAATTGGCTCAGTTACTTACTCCTTTGATTAGCAGAAAATCCTGTTGAATTCTGCATGCTCCTAAAAAATAAACCAGCTGGCATAAATAAAAGCAGCACAATGGAAACAGCTACACAGTGCAACAGTATCTATCATATGGTTAATGTCAGTCTGGTCCCAGCCATGCATTACTTCAGAAAGCTTCAATCTACTGATTGTTATTTTTATTCTTTCAAACAATGGTCACAGATCCTTCAAATGAAGCTTACTGTTATATTTTAGATCAAGTAACTACAATGGTATCAGATTCTAAATGAGTCATAGTATATTGTTTTATTACAGGAAGGCCACATACTCACACCAATGCCCTCCTTATCTGCTAGTCCTGCCTTAAAATCTTGAAATGTCTACTCAACTATCAACTCCCACATACCTATCTTTTTCACCATCTGTCAGAGGTAATAGAGAGCAAAACCATTCTCATACAATGGTAAAGGGAGTTGATCAATACAGGGACTCACTCTTAGAGTGACATTTTACTTTCTTGATTTCTGTATTGGGTATGCATGGCAAGGTTTTGGTAGCAGGGTGCTACAGGGGTGAGAAGCTGCTAGAAGCTTCCCCTATGTCCGATAGAGCCAATGCAGCCGGCTCTGAGACAGACCCGCTGCTGGCAAAGGCCGAGCCCATCAGCGATAGTGGTAGCGCCTCTGTGATAACATATTTAAGAAGGGAAAAAAAGTTGCAGCAGGCACAGAAACAGCAGCCGGAGAGAAGAGTGAGAACATGTAAGAGAAACAACCCTGTAGATGCCAAGGTCAGTGAAGAAGGAGGGGAAGGAGGCGTGTAGAAGATTTTAGAAAATTTAGGACTATAAGACTGTTAGAAATTAATATAGAATGGGTTAAGGTTATTAATGGCAACAGAGCTGCGCAACAGGCCATGAACAGCGTTCTCAGCCTGTCCCCTGCATAGCCCCAATCCAGGACTAGATTAAAACCCAGTCAAGCTAATCAGTAGAGACAGATCAAACAAAAGATGAAAAATCAGCAAGATACAGGTGCGTAGCTGGGGAGTGATTAAAATATGTAGAACTTACAAAGATAAATGTGAAATAGTTAATGGAACAACCAGAGAGGTTTTTTCAGAATTGTGTAGGTACGAGACTTCAAAGTAAAGGGGATGACAAGACAACTGACCCAAGACGGACTTCGAAACCCACAGGATGATGACCGGATGGAACAAAAGAACAATGGATGAGATAAGATGATGACGAATGATAACGACATGGGAACCAAGATCAGCTGGGAAACTACAAAGACTTCAGACTGCGATAATGGGTGGTAAAAAGGTATGTAAGACTGAGAAATTTTTGGAAGGTTGCCATTCACTGTGGTGGTGGCCCAACTCTGAGTTGTTAATAAAGCAAACCTAGAGAAACCCGTGACTGAAAATTCTTTAACAAGGTGCTCGAGGCGCCGGAGCAGAGATTCCCCTGCAGCCCGTGGGGAAGACCATGGTGAGGCAGGCTGTCCCCCTGCAGCCCAGGGAGGTCCACGGTGGAGCAGACACCCACCTGCAGCCCGTGGAGGACCCCACACCAGAGCAGGTGGGTGCCTGAAGGAGGCTGGGACCCCATGGGAAGCCCACACTGGAGCAGGCTCCTGGCAGGACCTGTGGACCCACTGAGAGAGCAGCCCACGCTGGAGCAGGGGAAAAGTGAGGAGTCCTTCCCCTGAGGAAGAAGGAGCGGCAGAGACAACCTGTGATGAACTGACCCCAACCCCCATTCCCCATCCCCCTCCACTGCTCAGGGTAAGGAGGTAGAGAAAATCAGGAATGAAGTTGTGCCTGGGAAGAAGGGAGGAGTGGGCGGGAAGGTGTTTTAAGATTTGGTTTTATTTCTCATTACCCTACTCTGATTTGATTGGTAATAAATTAAATTAATTTTCCCCAAGTCGAGTCTGGTTTGCCCGTGATGGTAATTAGCAAGCGATCTCTCCCTGTCTTCATGTCGACCCACAAACCCTTCGTTCTATTTTCTCTCCCCTGTCCAGCTGAGGAGGGGAGTGATAGAGCAGCTTTGGTGGGCACCTAGCATCCAGCCAGGGTCAGCCCATCACAATTTCAAAACTACATTACCTGATCTGAGAAAGTGTATAGTCTAATTTTTTCCACAGAGATGACATCATTGCTGGAACTTCATTTGTTGTTTCTAAAATAAACCATTAAAAAACCAAAACAAAACACATTTTAGATGCCTCAAACACACACATGCTGAGAAAAAGTAAAATTGCAAGCAAAACAATTACTATGACGTGTTTCAGACATCATCTAACTTTAGGTGTCTAGTCGCCTTTTTCATATTCTGTTAATTAGAGAGCCCTAACTCCTAATTTAAGAGCTATCATTGATATGAACACACATTCATCATGGATACAGTTCTCAGTTTTAGAAGCCTAAATGAAACTGAGGCAAAGATATTCACGATAATTCTCAATGGAATCTGCACATAGTGTTGACTCATGGGCAAACAGATGCTAACCTAACCTAACTCACTTTTGGAAATGGTATTCAGATTCCCAAGTCACACGTGTGCTTTTGAAAATTGTAACCTGGCAGACAGGCCTTTAAAAGTAATGGTTTATTTTAAGATGTCAGCCAAACTGGTAAAAACACTTGGTATTTTTGAAGCACAGAAGAACATTAAAGTATAAATGGAAAGATGTAAGCAGATCAATTTATAAAGTTTTTCAAGGTGCCAAGTACAAAGTATTTTGAAGAAAGTATGTTTGTGTCTTAGTTAGCATTTCTATTAAACCTAGTGTGAAAGGAAAAAAACATTCAGAAATATTCCAAACATAACGTGTCTTAAATTGCAAGTCTTAGAACCAAGCACCACTAAAATCCGATCATACAACATGCATCAAAAAATTGTAAGACTTGGCAACGTTCAGAAGCTCAATAACTGCTTTTAAAAACAGGAAATGCTCTAACTCTGTCTCTAATATTCATACAAAATATTGTTATTCTGAAATGATTTTAATTAGTTTTAAAAACAATACAAGAAACATTTCACACCATAGGACTCTTCCTGGTTATTTCATAGAATCATAGAATATCTCAAGTTGGAAGGGATCCATAAGGATAATTGAGTCCAACTCCCTGCTCCTCACTGGACTACCTAAAACTAAACAATATGACTAAAAGCATCATCCAGATGCTCCATGAACTCTGACAGGCTTGGTGCCGTGACCACTTCCCTGGGGAGCCTGTTCCTGTGACCAACTGCCCTCTCAGTGAAGAACCTTTTCCTAATGTCCAGTCTGAACCTCCCCTGATGCAGCTTCATTCCATTTCCGCGTGTCCTATCGCCAGTCACCAGAGAGACGAGATCAGCACTTCCCCCTCCTATTTATACTACAAACAATGAACAGTATAATTTTGTAAGCATAAACCCATACATTTTGCACACTTCATTATATCTTTGTGCTTTATTACATTAGAAGTTCTGCTCAACTTTGAAGTGAAAATATATGCTGGCAAATCCAAACTAAGATAATAAATTAATTCTGCTCACAAGATGCTGATCTAATTGGCCATTGTCTGCATAATATGGAAACCTTCAACTTCTAGCATAGATGGGGGATTGCTCTAAGTCCATATATAGGTGGAGATATTACCTCTTCCTCAAGGAGTTCACAACAGATAAGTAAGAAAAATACAGTAGAATCTCATTCTGAAGGCTTACCTTTTGTTTTCATGGCTACGTATTCATTAAGAATAGTTGTCAAGTTTTTTCCACACAGGGACTGGAAAAAAAATACTGATCTTAGAATCTTCACTAATAACTTATACTTTATCTGCTGTATCACATTATATTTAAGCAGTTCTTTAGAACACCACACCATGCTGACCCTCAACACAAGGAACTGTACTTTATGCTGCTGGTGCCAAGTTGACTCAAACTAGGTAGAGAGCAATCTATGGAACAAAACGCCATCATACAAAATCTGAAGTGCTTGATCTCATTGCACAACACCAGTACAGCAGTTAGAGCTGCATGACCTCTGCTCTTCATTGTTACTACAGAATAAAAACACAAAAATAAGATGATGAACAGCTGTAACAGAGTAATGAGTATGTATCTTCCTGGAACGCAACTTGTGTTTAGGCGCAAACGTGAAGAGAATCTGTCTAAAGTAAAATTCTTAACAGTCACACAGAATTAACTTTCATATTTACTTGTTCTGTTATTTTAAGTGAAATAAAGACAATTAAGATTTTAAGGTTACCACTATCATTTGTTGTACCTTCTTGTCTTGTTTGCTAGTGGGAACTCTACCGGGTATGACTAATACAGCCGTTTATTGCAGGTATTTTGAGCTGCAGTGAGAATTTTTTCTTACACACTATCATATTATCACTTTTCTATGAAAAACAGGAAAAATGTTTCTACTGAGAAAAGGAAAATAATTAAAAGCTTTAAAAATCTGGATAATCTATTTACATTTGGGTTTCCTAATTTTTGCTGGCCATAGCTTGGTTCTCGATACTCTATCCCCAAAGTACAAATGACTAAACACTTGTAAATGAAGTAAGTTCAATGGTCTGTTTTGAATAGGTGCATCAAGACCTCAGATCTCAGAAAAGATCTACACAAATTTTGAATACTGTGGACAAAATCCCATATAATTAACTGATATATTAGAAGAATGAAATTGAAAACAGGAAGAAGATGCACATATAAATGTTAAGAGGTTGATACATGGCAATATCTAAACCCTGTAATTTGCATACTACATTAAAAATCCCATTTTGTATATGTTAAAAATGCAACGTATCTAATTACCCTGTAGCTATATGCACTTATCTACATACGTAGCTACGCACTGTATTTATGCACACCCAAATTTCCACATTTCACCTGGGACAAAGCAGATGATACTGATCAAAGAGGAAGCTGAGCTGAAACACAGTTTTTGTCAACAAAATTTGGTAGCCTTAGATAAAGCTGAGGTACCTTACTTAAATATTTAATATGTACTTGAAATGGAACATTACTGGCTGCCATGCCTAGCATAGGAAAGCGATCTCCAAAAAATTCCAAGAGCAGCCCTGAAATCAATAAAACCCTTGCAACACCCTTGCACAAATCAGTCTCAAAGCTATAACGCAGACTAAACGTAATATGCTGAAACCAATTTGCATATTTTATGCTTAAATGTTTCTTAGTAAGATTAAATACTAGAAACCAAATAACTGCTAATATTGCGGGATGCAAAAAAATCCCAAAAAACCCAGAGGCGATGATCTAACTAACATTTTAAGCAGCATTTGAGAAGTAATTGTTACAGTGAGAAATCTCAATTTTCTTTTCCATGGATGCAAGACAATTTAACATTCTGCTTTGCAAATACAAACTCACCAGCAAGCAGGCTGGAATAAATCCATCCTCTGTACAATGCTCTGCATATTCTTTCAAATCTGAGCTTTCCAAAATAAATTCACGGCAGGTAGCTAGAAGTTTTTCCTGTTGTAAATACCCTGCAACAAATCAGATGGAAAATTTTGCTATTTCATTCATTATTTCTGCTCAATAGGTATCAAAGCATTAACATAACCAGCTGCAGACAGTGTTGAAATAATCAGGTAAAGATTTGTATATTAGACAAGGAAAGTGAAGTTATTTTGAAAGAACATGTATCTTGCAAAATATTTCTTTAACAGTTAAAACCAGAAAGAGCACAAAATATTACTGATATTAGACTGTATTTACAAACTATTCAAGACTGGAAGTAAGGCAATATGAACAATTTCTGATTGATCTTTAGTACAGACAGTACTGTACAGACAAGAAAATAAAAGTTCTTGGCTCATGAGGCTGACTAACTCTCATATGAGCTGAACAGCCCAGTTTGATAATTAAATGGAATTCTACAATACTTTGTTAATAAAATGCACTGCTACACAACAGTAACTCTCCACTCGTCCTCCTTTTTCAAAACAGGTAAAACCTGTGCAGCTATTACAACAGTGTATAATATTTATTAAAAAAATAGGCATTGTACAACATTAGTAACAGGAAGAAGTTTTCTCCCCCCACTTACTGTAATTTTCATTTCAATAGACGTATTAGCTGCAACTTGTGCCCTGTACACACCCCAAGACTCAGTAGTTACATTAACAGGAAATAAACTGAAAAAGTTTACTTCTCCAAAATTCCATTCCTCAACAAACACTCCAACTTTTTAAGACCTGCTTTAATCTTCAAACACTCTAAACATTAAAAGATAGAAATAGACCAATCTGAATGAAGGAATCTAGAACAAAGAACCACAAAAGAAAATGTCTCTTTCTTGCTTGTAGCAGAACTGAACATGCAATGTTTTAAAGAAAGGATAAAATATGTGCCTAATTATACAATGCAGGATATATATACATTAGCATATCTATTTCAATGGACCCCCAAAATGGTCCACCTCAGTTCAGGAATGCCTATAGAAAAATGCAGCCTTTAAGTTTGCATGAAGACAAATATCTTGCAGCGGATCCGAGCATAGCTGGAAAAAAACGATCATATTGCAGACACACAAGCCCTTGTTCAGGTCTTCAACAAATGAGCAAACTTGAAAGTTAAACACAGTTTGGGAATAACCACCGTGAGCTTAATCACAATGTATGAGCTGGCCTGTCTGACAGAAAACATTAGTGGTACCTGTGGAAAGGGCTGTCCTGTTTAATTTTTCAAATACATTTTTCTATTAATATCTCAAGCCACAATTTGGTAGAAGCTGAAAGTGTATTTTGGGGAAACACAATTATATGCCAGTCTTATTCCCATCCATTACACCATCCACTGTTGGCCAGGATGGAAGATGGGGTATTAGGCAGGCGGAACTTTTATCTGTGCTGGTAAGGCTGTTTTTACAATCAAACTCATCTGGACATTTACATTAAAAGTTCCAATTTTTCTTTCTTGAACCTACTACTACAGTATTGCAAGGGATGAACAAATGCTTGCATACAGGCACATTTGGCACATACACCAATTTCCTGCAAAATAAGGCATTCCAAAGTTTAAAAATGCCAGAATTAAAATCTGTGCAACTGAACTGCTTGTGCATACACTGTATAACGACGTAACAGTACACAATCTCTAACGTCACCAAAACCAAATTAAAGGCACAAAAGGTACAGTACCTTCTGAACTAGGAATGATTAAATATTTCGTTCTATCTTAAGAAATGTAAAGACACATGTCTAACTCATAGTACACATTCACTCTTACACTAATTAGGAAAAGATAAATTTTCTTATGTATTCTTCTATGGGTGAGCTCATCTCATAATTTTAGTTTTGTTTCTTAAACCAGTATTCATCAATCTTCACAGCACCAGAAAGACTTACTGGGGAGGGGGCAGAGATTTAAAAAAAAAAAAAGCCTGTTTATCCGCCCAAATTCAGAGATGCCTCTTGGAAGAGGAATCCCTATTACAAGACAGAAATAGCTACAAGGAATATCCTGTTCTACAACCTTAGGTTGCTCAGAAGTTTTCTAGACATGATGCATGCACCATGCCACAACAGACACAAGATAGGATGGATCATCCTTAGTACATGTGACGTTGCCAAGATTGTATACTATGTCTGCAAGTCTGTGGTAAGCATGTGAGATAAGCTTTCTACCCAGAAACTTGTAACTTAACCAATCTTTTATAGAAAAGCACAGTGAGAGATCTCCTTTGTGTGATTTTAAATCTTCTTTTACAATGCATGGAGTTTCTAAAAGTCCTCTATTACTTCACGATAAGAAAAACATTGCATCTCTTAATAGCCTTGTTTGTCAAGACAGTAGCAAGAAACATTTCAGATAGTATTTAAAAATACGTTGTGCCGGAAGAACACTGAAGAAAAGATTCAGCCTTAATGTCTTTGGATTCAGAGAAATTGCAGACAACTGAAAACTGAATCTCACAATGCAAGCTGCTGGGACATCTTGGCAGCCTGTGCCAACAGGTGCTTATGTGTGCGACTTAAATATGTGGGTCATATTTTTGATTACCATCTATTTGTTCTTATCTTTGGCAGTATCCAAGCAATCCAAAGCACAAAGTCATTTAAAACATTCACCGTCTGTCACCGATGTCCTGAACGCACTTTACGCTGTGCTGTCCACAGACACTGAGCAAACCTGAACTCTCAATGCAGCCTCACAGGTGACAGAACCAGGGAGGGAAAGAAAAACCAGCTGAGCCTTAACCTAGCCTCCTCTGGTATTCTGGATAACCCTTGTGCTCCTCCTGTGACCGGATACTTTCCTAAATCCCACTCGCCAGGCGTCTGTCTGGAGGTGGACACCACAGACCACCACGTTTTCTTAAACTCGTGGAGAACCCGAGTTCCAGACACGGCCGGGGAGCAGCACAGCCCGGCCCGCACGGCCTGGCGGGCTCCCCTGCGCCCGCGGCGGCTCCAGAGGCCCCCACGTCCCTCAAGGCCGAGCTGCGCTAGTCTCCCGCTAGAGACCGGGCCGGAGGCGGGCGGGGGGGACAGCCCGGAGACCGCCGGGCCCGGGGCTTCGCGGCAGCGACAAACCCCAGCCTGGGGGGGGGG
>NW_010972787.1:125611-126276 GCF_000737465.1 Haliaeetus leucocephalus
CTGTGGTGTCTGTTGTTACCGCATATCCGGCGTATCGAATTCCTTGCTCCACAAAGCTGTTACCATCTGTATATAGTTCCCAGTCTGGTCGCTCCAATGGTACATCCTTCAAATCTTCACGACTGGAATAAACGTACTCAATAGCAGCCAAGCAATCATGTTCCAATTGTCCTTCTTCCTGTATGGAACTTAAGAACACCACTGGATTTACCAGGTTAGTTGTTTTCAAAATCACATCATCTTGTTGAGTTAATATTACCTGGTACTTCATCATTCTGCTCGGAGATAGCCAGTGCCCCCCCTTTTGTTCTAAAACAGTCTTCACCATATGTGGGACATAGACTGTTATTGTTTTTCCCAAGGTCAATTTCCGAGCTTCTTGTATGATCATTACTGTTGCAGCCACTGCTTGAAGGCAATTTGGCCGTCCTTTACTCACTGTGTCCAGTTGTTTGGAAAAGTATCCGACTGGTCGTTTCCAGCTTCCCATCTTCTGGGTTAACACACCAAGTGCCAGGCGTTGTCTTTCATGAACAAACAGCTGAAAATCTTTAGTTAAATCAGGAAGGCCTAAAGCAGGTGCAGACATTAAAGCGCGTTTTAACTCTGTAAAGGCCCTTTGCTGTTTTGGACCCCACACAAAAGAAGAGTTCTTTTGGGCCTTA
>NW_010972787.1:126424-126667 GCF_000737465.1 Haliaeetus leucocephalus
CCCCGGCCGGCTCCCGCTGCTCCGCCACGCCGCTCGGAGGTGAGCCCGCTGCTGTCCTCCCCTTCCGACCCGCACCAGGCCGCGGTGGCGACGCGGCCTCTCCCCGCGCCCGAGGCTCCGTGGCCCTGAGGGGGCTGCTCGGCCTTCCCCTTCCCCGGGCTCGAGTGCTGGCGGGGGGGTGGTGAGCCCGGCCCTTAGCCCCGCCGCCCGGCGGCGGCTGAGGTGAGGGGCCCGGGCCCGGGC
>NW_010972787.1:126727-129419 GCF_000737465.1 Haliaeetus leucocephalus
CCGGCTGCAGGTCCCCGGCGGGCTTCCCGCGTGGTGTGGGGCGGCCTCGCGGGGGTATCGGAGAGCCAGAGCTTGTCGTCTAGGAGCGGCTGGATGGCGCCCTTTACTTGTAATTACCTTGTACGCCTCTGCCTGAGCACCTCTGCAGCTGCTTAGTAAACACCTCTCCGTGATTTTGGGTTTGTTTTTTTTTTCTTTTTGTGGCGAGTTCCTTCCTTGCCCGGTGTAATTTTTGTAGGGGATGAACGTGGTCATACTGTGACAGTTGGAGAACTATGTAACAAGTAAGAGAAATAGTAGATGGATGCCATCTGAGAAACTTTTCACTGTTGTTATTATGGCTGTTGAAATACCATTAAGTACAAACGAGAGGAGTGACTTCTTCCCCTTGGATTCCCAGTCCTTGCAACATACAACCCGTGTTGCCACAGTTCTCGGTCAACCATTTTTCAGCCCATCAGCATTTTAGAAGCCATTAGTGTTTAAAAAGTTACTTTTTCCTTTTGGTTCCTTTTCAGCAAAAGCAGTAAGTTAGTAAAGGAACGCTACATCGTTTAAATTAGTTCCATTGTACAGTACAGCCAGCCTTCATGCTTTTCATACACACCTATCGGTCACCATATCTCTGATCATACTTAGTCCCAGCCAGATCTTGATTGAAGCCAAAGGAAATAAATACACTCTAAGACAGTAGATACTTAAAGTTTTCCTTGTCCAAGTGGATATTTTTATATTCTCACTTAAGTGCTCAAGATTTAGTGCTGTGCATCATGAACACCCATTCTCAGTTGCTTATTGCAGCCTCAGCAGCATATGCTTGGAGTTATTTCCAACTTGTCTTACCTGTCTTTTTCAGACAAAGTTTCTCTTGGGTCTGCTTTAAAGGCATAAAAAGAGAATCATGGAAGTTGTATACAATGTCATTGTCATGACAGGCATCAGCGTAACTAAAATGCAAGGTCTAGCTAATTCCAACCTCTGTTGAAGGAGATGAGGCATAATTTTAAGTGATCAGAGAAGGAAAATGTTGTTTCCACTTACGATTGATACTTGAGCATCCTTTGGGATGTTGAGTCCAGAGG
This sequence comes from Haliaeetus leucocephalus, assembly GCF_000737465.1. Taxonomy (NCBI): domain Eukaryota; kingdom Metazoa; phylum Chordata; class Aves; order Accipitriformes; family Accipitridae; genus Haliaeetus; species Haliaeetus leucocephalus. The sequence continues at coordinate 127,810 of NW_010972787.1, forward strand.
GATTTGTCAATATGATAGTCCATACCTTTGAAAATGTAGGGTATGAGAGACGAAGAGAGTTTTCAAAGTGCTACCTTCTCCTGGCAGCATCAGGTTAAGACAGCTACTGATAATAGCTAGCTGCTGAAAGTTAGTGCTGTTTGCCTGAATGTATTCAGTTCTGTGTCGTTTTAATCTTATTAAAGTTTTGCTCCACGTTGTCTGACCAACTCTACTGTGTTATCACTCATAAAAAGGGAGGCAGTCAGAGTCACGTGAGGGGGATCTCTGCTGTTAATCTTTACAACTGTTGCCTGTGGGAATAGTTTATGTTCTTGATGTGAGACTTCGCTTCAGTCTTGTGACCAATAAGACTAACCGAGACACAAATGAGCTTTTCAGTGAAATAACGCTGTAGTTGTGTTTGATACTGGATTTTCAATATATTGCATTCCCAATTTTTTTACTGGTTGACTTGGCTCTGACTGTTTTATCCTTTTCTTCTGTTTGCAGATGCAAATGAGTCTTCTGTTAAACTGAACCATGAGTCTTGCATTACATGATCTGCTCATTTGTTGTCGTCGCCTTGAAAATGAGAAAGCTGTGGAGCGAAGGGTAACAAGTTTTCTTTTGGTGTGTGTGCCTCAATTAGCAAAGAAGGAAATCATAAATAATTCTTTTTCTTGAAATACATTTTCAGAAAGAAATTGAAAATTTCAAGCGGCTTCTCCGTGATTCTGAAACAGTTCTCCAGCTGGACCGGAATTCTGATTCTAAACAAGGAAAGCAACTCAACTGGGATGCTGTATTTAGGTAGTTTCCTTTTCTTCCTTTGTGAATGGTCGCAATTTTCTTACATGGAACATCATTCTTCTGTTTATTGGGCCTATTTGAATGTTTATCTTTCTGCAGATTGATTTAGACTTCTTGTCAGCTTGCAAACAAGAAATGACTAATGTTAATTAGGACGTAATTTTGAAATAGCCTAAAATGCAACACTTATACAGAAAACTGAACTGCTAGGAAACTGATCATTAATTGGGTGGTCGTTTTTCCTTGCAAAAATAATAGTTACTTTCTTTTATTGAAAATTATCCTCTGCATCTGATTTTCAACGTATATGACATTCATATGTAGATTGTAGATAGCTCATTAGAATTTTTTGTGTTACTGAGTTCTTCAGGACACAATAGAAAGACCATGGCTTGTGAATTAAAAGAAGTTGTGCTGAGGTTTGTAGAGGCCCACCTTTGATATAATCTGCTTCACGTGTACTACGAGATTGGACCGAGCACGAGTATGATAAGTTCTTAGAGCAGCTGGGACCAGTGTTAAATTTCATGTTAAAAGTGCATCTGAAGTATTAGTTTTCATAGGCTGGTGTCTGGTCAGCTTTCCATTATGTTTTTAATTGGACAGCATTGGAATAGTTCTTGTTTCATAGCTGTGCCAAAAATATCTTAACAAGTGTTTGATAAATTTTTATATGTTGCTTTTGAGATGGCCAATAATATATTAGAAATACATAGGAGGAATACAAAAATAGAGACTCTAAACTGAACACAAGTAGTAGGCCAGAAAATCTACCGTAATTGCCAGTGACAAAGCCAGTGAAGTTTAATCTATTCTTA
>NW_010972787.1:130236-133290 GCF_000737465.1 Haliaeetus leucocephalus
CCCCCCTTTGAAAGTGTTGAAAATTATTTCAATACTTTCACATTATTTACATAACATTTATCCACTACTATTTTAAGAGTTAATATTTGTTTCAGCATATGTTGGTGGTGGACTGTATTCTGGTGGAATAATTGGAACCTCTCTCGTGACCATGCGGTTGACTGCAATCCTGTTAGTAAATTGTCTCTTCAGGCAAGCATATAGCAGCATGATCATCAAAAAGACAATTAGTAACAGAAACAGAGTTTTGATTATAGACTGTACCCAAGAGCTCAGATTCCATCTTAATCCGCTAAAAATTTTTCCCAGCCAATCTTCTGACGTATCCTCTCGAATGGTTCCAGTTTCTTTTTCAATTTTGCTCAGTAACTCCAAATCATGTTCTACATCCTGAGTGACATTAGGAATATGAATACAACAATGGTCCAATCTATCCTTGAGGTATCCACATACTCCATGTTCTTTAAGTAAAAGTAGGTCTAATGCCATTCTATTTTGAAGAGTCATCTTAGAAATTGCCTGCAGTTGTATATTCATTTCCTTGAACCCTTTTTTTGTGATGTTTGCTAATTTTTCTACCTGACCTGTTAACTGATAGAGCCATTCTCTGTTTCTATATGAAGCTATAGGGTTCAAAAGGGATTCAAGAGCCCAGACAATTTTCACTCCTGTTGATGGTTCGTTCCATGTATCATCATCTATTTCAGACCTCTTGGTTCGTTTCAACTTTAAATTCTCCAAGGGTCCTTTAAATGGCGATTTCTTCCAAATGGGGCACAATGTTGGCATGCCTAAAGTAATTTGTTTTACCATACCATCTAGTGATAACTGAGTTGTCCAGGTTCCATCACTTAATGCCCAAACCAAATGTCCTGGACTCTGAATGGCAGATTTTCTGCAACTGAAAAAAGTTCCCCTTTTGGGTATGAATGTTTCAGTCAATTTGAGATCATTTTTAAGTCCTCTACACAAGCAGCCATATTTCAAGGCCGCAGCTAAAGGGGGAATTCTTTCGATTGCTGGGTCTTTAGTACTACAGTTGTAAATTTTCTCACATTTCCACCAAGATACCACATTTTCCTTTCCTCGGAATGTACTCCCTTTGCCATTTACTGATGGCCAAACTGTGTAAACTGATCCATCCCAAATAAAACACCAAGAAGTTTTGGCCATATATTGAAATTGAGACAGTATGGTCATAGACCATACTGAATCCCAACTGACTCTTTTTTCTGGTATAGTCTGATTAGTCTCACCACATTTCCATTCCATGATGCTCCGGCTCTCATTGGTTTTAACTCGTACATCATACGAGCACCACCCCATAGGACTACCCACTGCAAATATGTCTCCTGTAGAAGAGGCTGGTGTAAAATGATGATTCAATAATTTCAGACAATCCTTTTCTCTGCCCATCCATTTCCATTGTTTTCTGATGACCTTCACCTGTTCAGACCATTTAGTCACTGGCCTTTGTTTGCAGTGAGTGGTTTTGTTTTTATGTTCCAGGGTGGTTAAATTCATAGTTAGAATTCCCCAAGGAATATATTCCCCTACTGCTCTTGGTATTGGCAAACAAACAGTAATCTGGGTAACATTTTGCAAGCTGGCGAATCCCTTAATCAATCCTAACATCAAATTTTCTTCAGACATTTTTTTAGGAATGCTGATCAATTGTTCTGTTTCTACTTGTCTTTTGTTCCTAATCATCAAATCAGTCCAGGTTCCCACCAACATCATCTGCCGAACTAATATAAAGAGAACAATCACAAACAGATATGAAAAATTAGACATGTTTCAAAGTCAGTTTTAAAGTCTCTGGGTCACGGCTAATAATCTTCCATGGAGTAGGTGCCTTCTTCACTCGAGTGTAGTGTATCCAAGCATCCGATTCTGCAATCTTAATAGCCATGAAGGTGGTTAACAGTATCTGGAAGGGTCCCTTCCAACGTTCCTGCAGGGGTTCGGAAGCCCACGTTTTCACATAGACATAATCTCCTGGTTGAAAGTCATGCACCGGAGCTTCCAGGGATAATGGTCTATTCCACACCACTACTCTGCGAATTGCAGTCAAAGTTTTTCCTAAGGAAAGCAAATAGTTATACACATCTTGTTTCCCTTTTACATGCATGTTTGGGTTTGGTTCTGGGGACTCATAAGGTTTTCCATACAATAATTCATAAGGACTGACTGAGGTTCCACTCTTTGGCTGTACTCTGATTCGTAATAATGCCAATGGAAGTGCTTGAGGCCATTTTAAATTAGTCTCTTGACAAATTTTACTTATTTGCCTTTTTAAGGTTTGATTCATTCTTTCTACTTTCCCACTGGATTGTGGCCTCCATGGGGTATGCAAATCCCATGTAATACCCAAAATTTTGCTAACATTTTGGACTACTTCTGCAACAAAGTGTGGACCTCTGTCAGAAGAAATCCCAATAGGAACTCCAAACCTTGGAATTATTTCTTGTAGTAACCACTTTACTACTTCCTTTGCTTGTGTGGAACAACAGGGAAAAGCCTCCGGCCATCCTGTAAAAGTATCAACCCCCACCAGGATGTATCGATACCCATTTTGCCTAGGTAGTTCTGAAAAATCTACTTGCCAATAATCTCCAGGCTCTGTACTAGATTTTATTTAACCCATTTGAACCTTTTTCCTGATTACTGGATTATTTTTCAGACATACTTCACATTTTGCAATTATTATTTTAGCCATTCCTAACATTTTGAGCGATACCACCTGTTTTTGTAAAGAAGTTACTAAGGCTTCTGCTCCCCAGTGGCATTCCTGATGCTTTGTTTGAATTATTTCTCTCATCAAAAAGGGTGGAACTACTACCTGCCCTTTAGGTGTTACCCACCATCTGGCTCGGTTTTTCTTAGCATTTAATAATTGGCCTAATTTATCATCCTCTTTTGAGTATTTTGGTTCTTCCCTAGGAAGGGTTACTGTTTTGGAGGGAATTAATGCCATTTGGAATGCTCGTTCCTTTGCTACCTTTCTTGCCGTTCGGTCGGCTAAATTATTTCCAGCAATTTCCTTTGTGTTTC
>NW_010972787.1:137311-254381 GCF_000737465.1 Haliaeetus leucocephalus
CTTAGATTGAAAATCCAATCTATATGTTAATTTTAAATGGTGGAGAAATAGGACTTGAAGGTTTTCCCCAATAGAAACAATGAAGAGTACTTCTTATTATTTTGTTGTATAATGTTGCAGCATAAATAAAACGACTTAGCATTGCTTTTTTCTAATTATAAATTTTATATTTAGCATTATGCAAAGTTTAAAGGAAAGTTTGGTTCCTATTCAAGTTGCTTCTGGATTATCTTTAAAACTTACAGCTCCTTTTATAGATTATTTCCATCATGCTTGGACTGTAATATATTTCAGTTGTTTTTAGTCTTCGATAGTTAGAATTGTGAGAAGAACAAGCACTGACATTCTAGGCTAAAACAACATTTACCTATTTTACTTCAGTCATAAATGTGCAGATCCTTGATTAATCTCTCTTTTATTTTTGAAGTGTCTTGCAGAAATATTTCCAGAAAGAAATGAAAAACCTGCAACTGACAAAACCAAATGCGTCTGCTTCGACCCAAACTACCAGACAGAAAAAGATGCAAGAAGTTGGAAGTTTGGTCAAATATTTCATCAGATGTGCTAATAGAAGTCAGTAATATATGTTCATATAGAATTACTGTTTCGTTTTGGTGCTTTGCGTTCAACTTTGCATTTTTAGTCTGAAGTAAGTTACCAGGGTAGAGTTCATCTTGCTCAATTCCACGTACTTACAGTTTAAGTATCTTCATGTGAATCAGTCCTTTGTGGTCCTTCTCTGTCCTTGTTGATGTTCACAGTGCCTTTTTCTAATTATTCAATTTATATATAACTGAGGTATCCTCTCGTAATTTATTTTCTTAGAAACAGTTTGTTTAAGAAGATCATTCCTAACAGAACTGTTTCTGAACTGTAGGGATTTTTTTCTTTTTAAGTAAACATTTAAAAACAATTAATTCCAGATTTATTTGGCACACTTTGGGTTAATTACAGTCACACATTGTTTCTTCGTGTAGGAGGACCCAGACTGAAATGTCAGGAACTTCTGATTTATGTCCTGGAAATTATAAGAGATCCAACAAGTTGTGCTGCTTACGGATCTGACTGTAGTAGTATACTCCTGAAAGATATCCTCTCAGTAAGGAAATATTGGTGTGAGATATCCCAGCAGCAGTGGTCAGGTAACATTTTTAAGCCTACTTACAAATGTCTTTTCCTAGTATAGAAGCATGTTCAGGTGCATTTTAAGTTGTTTGATGCGCTGTTGTGTGTGAGGTACTACATAAAACATGGAGTAAAATAGTATCAGCCTTGAAGGCTTACAGTTGAAATACACAAAGCGACAAAGATTAGGAATTGATTTTTTTCTTTCTGTATACTGTTTGTCTATTGCTTGCTGAAACATATGTACTTCTATACAATCAGGTTATGTATGCGTGGTCTCCACAGGGCTTAACATGTATAACAAATCCATGGAATGTGTATGCTGGAAATAGCCTCAGTAAAACTGGTGTTGGTGTGCAGTTGTTTGCAAGTTATTAGGTATTGGCTGGTATAGTTTTGATATAGTTAATGTATTACTATTAAATTTTATTATCTGAGTTTTGTTGGCTTATGAAGGTCCTAAAAACCCATTGAGTCACTGTTGTTATATGCATATATTGCATATAAAGAAAAAACTAGAAAGCTTAAGATTTAAATAGATAAAAACAGTTTAAAAAGTTGGGTAATGAAGAGCCTGCAACCTGAACTGAGTGGAAATGCAAACATAATTTTTCACTTTTCAGAGGATTGGATTTGACTCCAAGACTTATTTAGCATGGAGAAGAATGTTTATGTATCTTGAATCATCTGACGTGTACTAAGCTCTCAACTCATCTGTTTTCATTTGTTGATGTAATAGAACAGTAATTTGGAAAAAAAAATGGTATTAGAAGTTTTATAGTCTAGTTTGTTGAATGTTGTATGTGCAATCCTGGAGAAAGTGTAGAAATACTATCTTTATTTGCATAGTGTAGTGCTCTGAAGTCAGAGTTTCCATTTTTGAAAAGCATTTTATGAGAAAATACTCTGTAGCTTGAATAGAGTTTTTTAACTACAGAATGGAAATAAACTTGCAAGGAACTCAGAAGAGGGGTCTGGTGATACTGGGAGTGAAAGGGGAGGCAAAAAAAACCTGCCGAAGGCTGGCAAAGCAGAGTGACTAAAATGGAACCACTCAGGATGGGAGGTGTGGTTGGGTAATTAGCCTGAGGGTGAGATCTCAGAAGTTAAAGAACTTGGTACTATTTGGCCATGGAGATAGAACTGGAAGTTGAAGATTGAAGGGGAAGCTGGAACTGTATAGGAAAGCTGCCTGAGACTAGAAGCCAGTGAGGGGGGTAGAAGACAAAGGGCTGTCAGCCTGCAGGTTGGAGCAGAATGTGAAGGCAGGGACTGACCTGATAGGGAGGCTGGAACCTGGAATTCAGAGCAATAAGCAGGAAAGGCATCTGAAGAAGAGCTGGGTACTCAGGTGGAACTGAGGGTAGGTGGGTAGTGAATGGGACAAAAAGCCAGGATTTTGAAGACCGATAGTGAAGAAGGCAGAGAAGGGAAACTAAGGCTGAGTGTCACTGGAAAGGTACATACGGGTTGCTTGAGGAGTCTATGGGAGCTGCTGTGTGGTAGTTACGTAGTTTAGGAAACGTGGAAGTTAGCTGAGTCTGTTTGTGTATGGACAGAAGCTGGAAGTGTGACAGAAGAAATTTTGACGTTAGATCATATGGGGCATAGCGGAATTTAATTACTGAAGTGAGACAGGACTGAAGGCCATAAATCTAGAGGAAGTCAGACTTAAATCCATTAAATGAAACAAGTTGCATTTATTAGAGGAGGGATATATGAGCTTTGTAAAGGTTATCATAACCTTTTTAGTGATTCGACCTTAATGCTTGTTTATAATTCTTGGAGTACAATGGAGAAGTCTGTTTTCTATTTATAAAATTGGTGATCTGGTGCAGGAGTTGAAAGTAAGAACATGGATTCCAGCTGTTGCCCCAAAGCAGATTTGATAAGCAAATACTGACTTCATGAGGTGCTTTTATCTGCTGGAATTTCTGAGCTTCTGAATGTTGATAGTCATACTCTTAAAAATTATGAGGAGCTGTCATATTGTTATATACTGGCTGCATCATCAAAGGAGTCACGTGAGGCCAGTGGAAGCTGTATGCAGTAGTCTTACTGAAGGAAACTGGAAGCCCTGGGAATTGGTAATGGGACCCTGTGCCTCTTGCATCTTGGGCATTGGCTTTTTAATAAATAGATATTTTAGGGACCTGTGAGGACGTCAGTGAGCATTTGGTATTGCCACTGTAGTAATGAATGAGGACACCTCTTTGCTCAGCTGTCTGACTCTTTCAGAAAGGAGGAGGAGTCAGGGCTGCAACAGACTTCACCTCAATTGGTGCTGGTTGCAACTCAGTGCACTGATAACAGTGTTGGAACAACAGAGATTTACTCAGTCCTCTACATGGTCTTATCAAAGGACTAGAAAGTTGAGGGATAGTTGCTCAAACCCATTCACTGTTTGACAATCCCATCAGGCTCATGTAAAAATCCAACAGGGATTGGATATTAATCAGAGGTAATTGATATTTGAATGAGGTAACATCACCCTTGAACACTGTAGTACCAGGTATACTAGAACTACAGTAGGAACTCGAAGCAAAGAGCACTACCCAGTATATGACCATTGACACAGCTGATGCATTTTTTTCCATTTCCCTGGCTCCTGAGTGTAAACCACAGTTTGCCTTTACCTGGAGAGGAGTACAATATGCCTAGAACCTTCTGCCACAAGGATGGAAGCATAGGTCATATGTCATGGACTTGTACAAAAGGTTTTGGAAGAGGGCAGTGCCCCAGTACGCTTACAGTACATTGATGACATTGTAGTATGGGGAGGTGTATAACACCATGCCCATGAGGTGTATAACAAAAGCAAAGAGATAATTAGAATTTTACTAAATGCAAGATTTGTGCTTAAAAGAGGTAAGGTGAAAAGACCTGTGCAAGAAATAGTTTCTTGGTGTCAAATGGTGCTGTTGGATTCCTGCTGATGTGATTTACAGCATTGCAGCAATGGCAAGGGGAGGTCACAAGAGAGCATGGAGAGTAGACGTGGAAAGAGTTCATCCAGTAAGTGCTCTGCAGGTGTGAGCAGGAGCGGTTTCCCAACCTGAGGAGGTCCCAGTATAAGAATCCCCTGCAGGGACAGGGAGCATTGGCTGTGGGCTGTTGTGACCCTGTGCTGCAGTGCACTTGCAGTTGTGTAGGGCCCACTGTTCTGAGGGTGTTGGGAGGTCACTGATGCACATTCCACTTCCACCCTTTATGCAGAAGGGACACAGTTAAACCAGGCTTGGACACTTATCACCAGGTTAAGGCTCTGTGACCCAGTAATATAGGGGTATGAACTGTCCCCGATTCCCATGCTTCAGAGAGTCACCCGTGTTCTACAAATGACCCCTATGCCTGCTTGGAAAGAAGGTGCTGGTATCTCTGTTGAATCTGAGGCCAGAGTTACAAAAGACTTGGTGAAGCTGGCATTATAGGTCCTGCTGGAGTCCAAGATGTCCATAAGTCTACGAAGGCCTGCACAGCAATGAAGCAGTAGCATTGCAATTTATAGTTGTCCCAAGCTGACTTTTCCACAATACAGGAATCCAGAGCTCAAGGCCCTGGGTGATGCCATCGATGTCACCCATGCAGAGTATTCAAAAGAAGAGATTCTGAGAGGGTGCCTCAGAGGCCTTGATCCTGACTGTCTGTGGAGAGCTTACCCCAAACTGATGAGCTGCTGACCAGTAGAGTTGAGGGTTGTCAGGCTCTTCTAGGTCATAGTCACTCTACAGAGCAAAAGTACAGTAACTGATCATTCTGCATCCCAAGGACTATATGATACAGCTGCTCTGAGCTCATGTCTGGTTGACTGTGAACAAAGTAGTCCTAGTGGCTGGGATTCCCAAAAGATCATTCTACCTATATTTTTCCTCAGAGAAAAGGAAGCCTGAGAGGTGGATGTCCATTCATTCAAAGTGTTGTCCCAGAATAGCTACTGAGGTCATAGGACTGAATCAGTATTACTTCCCTTTGTGGTTCTTTGCAGCGGATATTGTCCATTGGTGGACTGAGGGACAGTATCATGTCACTTACAGGTGGGATAAATGAAGTGGCAGCAAGGCTTTTTTCTATGTGTTGTGTTAAACTGATGGTGATGGTTGGATCAGTAATGTGCTACTGTGATTTGTACAAGGCTGATGAAAGAACAGTGTGATGATTCCTAAACGGGCCTTGACATAAGAAAGCAAAAATCTGAGGAAGGGGCCTTTCCTTCAGAAAACTTGTAAATGAGTGCAAAGCATGGATGTGTTGGTCTGTGGGTTGGAGTGAACTAGCTGAACTGCATGTAATGGAAATATGGGGAGCCTCAGTACCAACTCTTTTGATGTGTTTACCTGTTCCTGCTATGCCAAATTCTTTGTTAATGTATGTGTGCCTGTAAATTGTTTCTGAGTACTTTTATTATGTATTCTGCAACAAGTGGAGCCCACTGTGCTGAGCAGTAAATGTAGAGTAGAAGTTGACTGTGAAAGTAGTTGTGAAACTTGATCATGTGGCTATAGCTACTTTGCTCAGTGCAACACAAAGCAGATTGCATCCCGGCTCAGAATGAATATAACTCTACTTCCAGTGTAGACACTTTCACTTGTTTTAATTTTTTCCCCAGTTAACTTCTGTGAATAATGACATGAGGTTGAATTCAGAATGGTGGTTTCTGTATATTTAATGCAATATTTTGCTTCAAGCGTTTTTTATGTAATCCTTTGTAATACATATGTTTATTTATATTTGCATAGTTACAACATATATACACACTATGTCATATATACTTTTTTTAACATATTTGCAGAGTTGCTGATCCTGTATGGCCAATTATACCTCAGACCTTCTGGGAAGATTAATAGAGTCTTGGTGGCTAGGATAATTCACACACTTATGAGGGGGTACTGCTTCCAAACTGATGGATTGAGTTCTGATATGTTTATCTTCTTTTCAAAAGCAATGCAGTATGCAAGGTAAGTTGCAAGTGCTCCTCTTGTTTGCTAATACTTACTTTTAGAGAATAACTCATTTTAAGTATTTGGGATTAGACTTGAGTAATAGCAGGTAATACCTCTTTAGACATATTTGGTTCTGTCTTTGAACACCAATTTAATAAATTCTTTAAAATATTAATAACTTCTGCATTTATTAGGCAAATAATATTCTGAATATGGTTACTTGCTAGTATTTACATTCAGACAATTCCTGTGAAAAGAAATAAGATGATTTCTTCTGGAAGTGTGAGTGTTTGGTTTATGTTGCAGGCAGGAAAAGAATACTGCAGGCCTGGATCATATTGTTGGAGCAATGAATATCTTCTGCAATAAGTTTGCTGTCAACTGTCGCATACGGATTTGTAAAGTAGGGGAAGAAATTTTGCCTACAGTGCTTTATATATGGACTCAGTATAGACCAAAGGATTCTCTGAAGGAGTCAGTAATTGAGTTATTTCGCCTCCAAGTTCGTATTCATCATCCAAAGGGTGCAAAAACTCAGGGAAAAGGTACAATAAAAAGCTCCCTGTTTTGTTTTTTTTTATCACTGTATGTGATTGTTCAAATTATTTTGCCAGCTTTCTGAATTTTGATACTGAGGCTTGGAAACATTAATGGGAGTGATGATTACTTGTCAGTAGTTTTATGCTATAGGTTAATATCGAGTGAAAGTGAAAATGAGGTTTTCAAATTGTATGCACTAAGAGAATATTAATTGTGTGAAGTCCTAAAGACATTGATTGGTTGGTTTTTTTTATCAAAAGGTGATTTTAATTACTAAATCAAAACACGAAGTCTTTGGGGAATGGAAATAATAGTTTAGACTGAGTTTAGAGTGCCACATGTATTCATATCGTACCAGGTTTATTTAAACCCAGAAATTACTACTATGGTCTAAGTCTGACTCTACTGTGTAAAACTTATCAGAGAACATGACTCAGTAATTGTGTTTGCCTGTCATGGCCTATTTCAGTTATAGCATCATTTTTTTAAAAAGGTTTGGTTTTTTTGTTTGGTTTTTTTTTTACTTTGTCTACAAATGACAAAGAGTTTATAATTAGTCCAAATTTATCCATTGCATATCATTGTAGTCTTTCCAGTTAGATAAAGAATTGTTTATTAGAAACTTCGTTCCTACCCTCATTACTTATATACGCTGAGTAAATTATCTCTTAACTTTTTTCACTTTTTACTTCATTCATTCTCCACTATAAGACTTGTTTTGCAGGCCTGTGTTTAAGCTTTGTATGCTTTACTCTGATTTCGGCTGTATTTTGTGCTGTCTAGGTAGGTTTGTGTGTTGTATCAAGTGGGTGTTACACGTTATCTTTTAATTGTTTTTGCGCATTCAGGTGCATATGACTCGACAAAATGGCAGAGTATCTTGCATAACCTGTATGATCTGCTGGTGAATGAAATAAATCTCATCAGTAGTAGAAGAAAGTATTCTTCAAGCTCACGTAATATTGCTTTAAAGGAAAATATGATTGAGTTAATGGCTGATATTTGTCATCAGGTAACTTTTATTTGAATATAAAGTTGACTATATATTTACTGTGTTGTATGTTTTGCTTTTTAAAGTAATATGGCTTTAGCATTTCCTCAAAATCATTTACTGAAGTCTTAGTACCTTTTGTCTGTGTTCTGTTGTGTTTAGTTGCTAATTTTTGTGCAGTTTAGAAATGTGTGGACTTCTAAATTATACTAGGTTTCACTAGTGTTGCTTATTAGACTATAAGCCGAGGTTCTGTTATAGTAAAGAATAATAAATAATACTTCTGGTAGCCTCTTAAGAGGCTTTATACGCAGTGAAAAATGGACTGGTTTAGTTTGATGTTTCAGTTTTCCTGTAAATACTACTTTTTTTTAATTTGTGTACTTTTTAATTTCTCTTTACAAAAGGTTTTTACAGAGGATACCAAAGTTCTGGAAATTACCCAGTCATATGATGTTTCACAAAGAGAGTCCAGTGATGAAACAGTACTAAGCAAGCGCAGAAGGATTGAACTAGGCTGGGAGGTAATTCGAGACAACCTTCAAAGATCCCAAAAGGATTTTGATGTCATACCTTGGTAATAACATCTTTACATGAAACAAATATCACTACAGACATCTTTTTACATTTAAGTGTTCTCCTGAATATGTTGTGCTTTCAAATTAGGTGTCAGCACATGCTTGTAATTAAGCTTAGCTTCTCACAGCATTTGGAAAGTAGTGAGTAGTGTTCTTGGCACTCTTGCTTTAAAAACTTTTGGTTTCCTAAGAAATAACAAATGAGGCCTGGTAAACTGTGTTGTAGTGTATAAGATATTACTGCCTCTGGTTTTTTTACCTGTCTTTTGTGCTAGATACTACCAGTCTTTATGTAAGGGTATTTTGTTTGACATGAGGAACTTCTGAACTGGAGGTATAGCTACACATTTTCTTCCACTGACTGCTGCAGAAGAAGGAGCCTGTAGCAGAGAGCATAGCAGGGAGTCAAGTTGTTGTTAAAAGACCACAGTTAGACTTTTCCAGAACCTACCAGTTGTAGTCCTAAGCCTAAGAATGTTGATGTTTTAGCTAAAATAGATTACACTGGATGTTTTTTGCTGTTACTGTTCCTCTCTGTTTTTCTGACTTTCTTGGAAACTGCTGTACAAGATACCAGAACAGTGTAGCTGCTTGTGAATTGGGCCCTGAGCTGGGGCAGCAGGTGTGTGTGTGTGTGTGTGTGTTCATTGCTTGCAGTGTTGAGACAAAATAGCTGTTTAGGATCCAATTGAGAAGTTAACATGCCATTCTGTGTGGAGGTGGCAATCTCTAAGAAATACTGAGTGCTGTAATTTACTAATTTGAGTAGAGTTGCAACTATTACTATGAGCAAAACCCTTCCAATTTACCATCCCTAGCTTAACATTTTATTCATTTGATAAATTTTATTTTTCTTATCTGCAGAGAGGATGTTGTAATGTTTCCTGTTTATGGAATTTCATCCTTGAGGTCACTCCCCAGGTCAGAGTGTATAACAGGCTAGTCTGGAAGGAGAAAAATAATGGTTTTGCCTGAAATCTTCTTCCCTTGTGGTCAGAAATCAGTGAACTCAGCTTGTAAGAAATTATTAGTGATAGTGAGGCTAGATGAGCAGACTTTACAAATAAATACAATAGAAATACTGAATCTTTAACCTTTGATAGTAAACAAATTAGTTCAATACTGGAAAGTATAAATGTGAAATGGCAGTCGGAGAACGCTTTGTTTGTTCAGTTACTTTTGAAGACACAAATTTATGTATATTTCATATTAATTGCTTTATTTTGTGTTTTCAAGGTTACAGATTACAGCTCAATTGATATCGAAGTATCCCATGAGTCTTCCTAACAGTGAGCTACCTCCCTTACTCAATGTACTTCACCAGTTACTGCCTCAGCAGCGCCGAGGAGAAAGGACCCCATATGTGCTGAAGTGTCTTACGGAGGTAGCTTTGTGTCAAACCCAGAAAACTGATTTGAAAAGCACCCACAAATTGGAGCTCCAGAGAATCTGGGCAAAGATTTGGTCTCTTACCATTCGTAGCATAAGTTTCCAGCAAATTGAAGTGGAGAGCTTTGGGCTACTTGGAGCTATGATTCAAGGAAACCTTGTTGTAACAGATAAAGAACTCTGGAAGATATTTTCAGGACCTGCATGCAAGCCTTCAAGGTAAAATGGGAAGCAAGGATAATATTTTGTGACTGATTCACATTGCTCGTTACTGTGCAACCAAAGCCACTGTATTGTTCAAAATAATATTATTGTTGTTGTGGCTGTATTTCTAGTTAAGAATTGCTTACGTTTTGCATTTTAAGCATTTGAAACGAGCATAAATACATATGTAAGTCTGAAAGCAGAGGCAGAAGAGGAGAGGCAAGCATCGTCAGATTTAAAATTGACTAAAAATATTAAATGGACTAAAAATTTAAAAACTGGCTGAAAGAGATGTTGATTTTTTGAAGTTAAAAAGTATGTTTTCTTCTAAATATATTTTGATTCTGAAATGAGTATGCTGGAACAGTCTTTAAAATAGACAGGAAATGTCTGTAATAGCCAAAATGTGGCTTTTGAAAATGCAAAGATTCTAACAAAGAAGTTTTCCAGTATGCGTGCTTGTTAACTTGCTTATGTACTTGATGCTCCCTGAGCATGCAGAAATACTGACTTTGCTTTAGAGTGCTGATCAACAAATACCATATTGTTTCTCACAAATGTCCTGTGTTCCATTTTTGTTACAGTTCTGCTGTATGTTGTTTATCATTAGTGATGTCTGCCTATTCAGTGCCAGAAAATTTGGACATAGGAATGGAACAGAGTAATTGTGAAAGAAATATGGATTCTGTGTTAAAGGAGGCAATAATGAAGTGGGTACTGTCCTGCTATTTGGAGGAAGAAATGGAAGAATGTGCAGAGTTGCCTCCTGTGCTCTGCAGGTAAAGTCTTGGTGCCATAATTTTATATGTAAGCTCAGCCTATAACACAGAAAATTGCCCAGGGAAAAGTAGATTTGCAGGATTGTGTTATGTTAAAGCTTTGGTAGAGTTTATAGGGTTTTTAAGCCTACTGTAGAATGTCATTCTGGGGACATAATTTAGTTGTCTGTCTATAGCATAGCAGATACATGAACTATGTGTTAGAAATTGTAAGTGAAGACTTAAACTACTTTGAAGATACATTGTTAATCTGGTTAATGTTTAGGCGTGCTTCAGGAATCTGAAGAGCTTGTCTGATTGCAAGAAAATACAAAACAATTTTCTTTTTTTACAGTGATTTTCCTCATCTTATATTACAAAAAATTCTTGTGAGCCTTACAATGAAGAACAGTAGAGCTGCCATGATTTTTTTCCAAAATGATGTTAAATGGTATGTTTTTAAATCAATCATTACAGATACTTAAGCTTCTTATATTTTTCATTTTAGCAAGCAGAGATAACGAAATGCATAATTCCTCAAGCTCTTTTGCATCTTTCTGTACGACATCTTTCAGACGCCATAAAAATAATAGTGCTTTTGCAATTTGCTAACATGCTGTGAGCAGACATTAAAATAGTCTCTTGCTGACAGAGTCAAAGCTTCAGGTACTGAACAAAACACCTTATAAGGAATATGTGTAACATCTCTCTTCAGCAATACATCTAAGTATTTGGCTCTTTATCCGTAAGTACATTAGGTATTTTTAATTCATTACAATTACAGTTTTCAAGTAACTTGTAACTTTGTATGAATATATATTAATGCTTTTTAACATTACCTTCCATTCTAGAGTAAGCATATATCTTAAGAGTTTTCTTGTAGATAGATGCTAAGTAGAAAGTTGGCTAGATGCTTGCTGTACATATGTCCCCATGCCACTCCACCTATATTTGTGGCCCCAGCCACACATTACTTGAGTCTGTTGGAGTCACTCTATGAATGCTGTTGCATCTTTCACTGATGGATATGTTCAAGCTCTTGGACTGTATCTAGGTTCCTGTTAGTGAAACTAAAATGTGTATAACTTGTTCTGGTGGAAAATAAGACTTTCTTACTAGAAGTTAAAAATACTAGTTTCAGGGGTTTTGTGAATTTCTGCTCCACTTGTGTAAAGTAGGTTGAGGTCATCCATCTTAACACAAAACAGATGCTGCTTTATGAACTATAGTAGATCATATGATCTGTGTGCAGGCTTTGTTTTTCCTTGCAGTTTCTTCAGACAGAACTAAAGTGGTAGTATCCATTCCACAATGAAGTCACATCAGAAATTAAAGATCAACCAGAGTTTGGAAGCACAAAAAGATAAAATATTTTAATTTGCTTTTGTTTATTCTTGTATTTAAATAATAGTTTCAACGACTTCTATATATATGGTCGTATACTGGCTGATAAAGTAAAAATGATGTCTCTTCTTCAAGTGTGCAACACTTGCAAGGGAGAGAAGATGACGATTTTTCTGACGTTGAAGAGCTGTATCTGCAGACAACATTTGATGAAATGGATATTTTCACTAACTTTGCAGTAAATGTTGCAGAGAAAAATGTGACTGGTTCAAGACTTGCCATCAATCAAAATCTTAGGGAAACACTGGAGCACTGTCTCTTAGCAATGTCAGAAAAGCTTTTAAGCAGCTATGCTCCTAAGGTAAGTTAGAAATTACTGTTACATCCTTGTATTTGTGCTCTCAAACAATATATTTTCAAGGCAATGTATATAGATTTTCATTCCTTTGCTGGAAAAAATGAACCACAAGCATTTTAAAAACTATATCCAATAATATGAAATAGAGAAGTCTGTATTTTTTACATCATTGGCAAAATATCCATAGTTTTCATAAGTGTGTGGGAATACGTAGAGGCTGCATAGAAGTGGAAGTGTGTGCTAAGTTGCCACATAAACCATGGTTACCCTGCTTTTTGTGATGTTGGTTTCAGCTTCTGTGCCCCTGTAATGCTTTAAGCTCTTGCCAGTTTTCAGCCAAGATAGCTGGAGACATAGAGGTCTCAAACAGATTTTGTAAGAAGAGGCAGCTGTGTAAAAGGGTAATTGTAAAGAAAGCTGCAAATACAGGCTATATTAATGAGCACAGCCACTGCTCAAGGGAACTGATTATATCCCTCTACTCGGTGCTTTTAGATGGTATCTGAAATACTGCTTCCAGTTTTGGGCTTCCCCATACAAGACAGACATTTAGTGCATTCAGTGGAGGCTACTGAGGTGGTGTGGGTTCCAGCACTTGACCTGTGAGGAGACACAGGGGAAACTGGGCTTGTTCAGCCTGGAGCAGAGATGTCTTTGGGGAGACCTACAGACTTTGGGGCAGCCTGCCAGTGCCTATAAGATTGTCTAGAAGACAGAACCATGCTCTTCACAGTGGTGTATTGCAAGAAGATGAGAGGCAGCAGGCAGAGTCAAGAGAAGTTCACACTGGATACAAGAATAATTTTATCTACGTGAGGACAGTCAGTCAGTGGCATAGGTTGCCCTGCCTGAGAGGTTGTGCAGTCTTCATCCTTGGAGGGTTTCGAGCCCTGACTGGATCAAGCCTTGAGTAACCTGGTCTGACCTCAGAAATGACCCAGCTGTGAGCAGGAGGTTGGACCAGAGACCTGCTGAGCTCCCTTCCAGCCTGAACTATCCCGTGAATCTATTTGTATCTTCCACTTGTTGAAACACCGCAGAATCTCTCCTTTGGAGAAAAATCTTGACTTGTGGAGGAAGAGCCACCACATAATGATAAAGTTTGTGAAAACAAAAGCAGCAGGCTTTTTAAACTTCCAGTTCTTTTGACAGGCTAGCTTTGGTTTTAATATAGCAGTGTGCCTTCCTTGTCCCTGGTTTTGCATCTGTAACAATGGCATGTATGCATAAGTTTTCCCATCTTTTTTTATAGATACTTGCTTTTCAAAAATGTGATAGCAATCGGTTTTGGTCTCCCTTCCTGAGAAAGTAAGACAAAAAATTATTTGTCTGGTCTTTCTCCTCCTTTGATCCAAATAATTTAGACAGGTAAAAAGGGATCTCTGAAATGCTCCTGCAGTAAGCTTGCATGCATTTACAACCATCTATGTCATTTGTTTGTTGACACAGTAGCTGCTAAGAAGTGACTTACAAATTTACTAAGATCAGAAGAGACAGCAGTAGGAATGTGATATAATTCCTGACTAGCTCATACTGTCTCTTGTCCTGGCAGGAGGTAAAATAGATAAACAGAGCATGTGGGAAGAGCTGGAAGTATTGCTATGATAGAATCTAAACAAGAGTGATAATTTAAAGTATTGTGAAGGAAGGAAGTGTAAGGGCCATGGGACATAAAGAGAATATTATAACGTGGAGAGCCAAAAGGACTTGTTAGGGAGCTGAGGCAACTGCAATGCAAAACACTAGGATGCAAATCTTCATTGATTTTGGTGAAATCTGTATATAAAAATGTTTAAAAAAGACTAAAGAATTCTGTATTTTGGTGAAAAGTTTAATGATAAACCACTGGTGTTTATACTGTGTATTTCATTTAGTTTAAGGTTGTCGCTGCAGAACACTTTGTCCGATGCATCAGTCTCTTGATTGGTGTTCTTGGTTGCTATTGCTACACTGGTATATTTAAAGAAGAGGATGCCTTTAAATCAGAGTTGTTTCAGAATGCTAGGGTAAGCGGCAATGTGTTTGGGAGCTATTAAAAATTAAATAAACCATTAAATAGAAAATATTTTTTTAAATTCTATTCATATTGACACATTTACAAAGTATGAATATTTCCACTGGTTTCTGCTTTAAAAAAGGCAGTTGAGAGAGGTTTAAATATGTTACTGCTGCTGAAAGAGAGGAGTCACTGAAATTCTGTCAGTACACTAAAGCATCAGTTTTGCAGTGGAGAGTATTCTAAATTTTGATACATTTCTGAGTCACCCCTTTTAAAAAAATAAAATAATCATGGACATGTGGACAAAGGACTACTTAGAGGATAAGAAGTCCTTTCTTTTGTAGGTCTTTTATTCAGGAATTTGTTACGATCATTTGATGGTTCAAACTGGTATGATGATAGCTACTATTATTAATATTACTACTACTACTCCTGTCTGAGGTGGTTTCTTGCTTAAATATGGAAACCCAAAACTTAAACATTATGGAGAGAGACTGTATTTTTCATTTGTGATGAAAATAACAATGTTTCAGGCAGGTGTAGGCCATCTTTTTGTCACTTCTGGAGCACAGTGAGTGAAACAAAAATTTAAAAAAAAAAAAGTCCAGACTCATTGATGCACACAATAAATATCAAAGCTGTATATTTATGAATGACTATGAATGAGAATCATGTCCTTTTGTCTGTGTGTGTGCACTGTGTATATGCCAATGTATAAAGGAATTTAACTGAGGTATTTTAATTGTGTTGTATTTTTACTAGTCTCTCATTCATTATGCCGGAGAAAGCATTTCTCAGTCTAAAAACAAGCTAAATGAAGATGCCCAGATCAGTTCACTGAGGACTTTGATAATACAGTGTACAAAATGTTTATGCAATTGTACCAAGGTAAAGTTTATAAAGGAATTTATATTTCTTTATTCATTAATGAGGTCACAAAGTTGAATATCATGCATATGGTACCTGAAAAAAATAAAATAACCTGTCTGTACATCTTGCTTTCTTACAGAACAGTGCTAATAAGATGCTGTCTAATATATTCCTGCGTTTGTTAACATCAAAATTTATGAATGATCTTGTAGATATTTGTAAAAATCTGGTAAGTACGTTCTGTCCATTTCTAAATGCAGTGCTCTTCTATGAGAGGATTGTTTTTACAGTATAATAATTTGGAGGCAAACCAAATGAGATACTTATTACTGAAAAATTCCTAACTGGAAACACTTCTGTCTAACATTTGAACACAGCTGTAGGGGAAAAACGAGAGCAGATGGATAACATTTGATCAAAGTTAGCATGCCAGCTCACATTAAAAAAACAAAGTATGTTATTTTTGGAAATTTGTTAATATGGTATTAGAGTAAAAGTATATGCAGATTTTATGCCACAGAAAGAATTTCTGTAACGCATGACATTTAACTTCAGTGCACTTTTAAAAGTTTTAAAAGCTTCTTTTTATTTTGTAGTTTGATGGACTTATGCCTTAAAACACTTTAAAGGTGTTTTTTATATGGGTATTAAATCTTCTAACCGTAAATGACTCGCTGAGAAAAGTTATAGGGTGGCACATCACTGTGTTTAGCACAAGTCTTAAAACTTCTCTTTTTGGCACGTTGTCGTGTAGTCAGGTCTAGGTAGATAAAATCCTTTGTTTTTTCAGGTGAGGAGAAGCTGAGAGTATTACCTTCTGTTAACTTGTCATCTGATAGGGAAAGCAGTAATTAGTGTGGCCTCAAAAAGGTCATATGCCTTCCTTTCATTTCTCTGTAATTATGAAGTACAGTGAGAAGTTTGTAAGTCTTGTAGAGAGCATTATTTTTCAAATACTAACAATGTCCTTGGCACCATCTAAAACGCAGAGACTAGTATCTGTCTTAAGAAGCTTGTATCCTAAAGAGAATAGTTCAAATCAAACAATTCATGTGTGTAGAAGACAAGTTTATCACAAAGGATTCAATTCATCAATTCATCGTAGCCCTTATTGTCTTCACCTGTTCTAGTTCACTGGGAAACTGTAGTGTCTTGCCTTGTGTTATGTTTGTGGTGTTTCTCCTGTCCTTAAAAGCCAGTTTTAAAATGATGTGGTGTTTTTGTTAGATGACATTTACTGGAAAAGCAAGTGAACTGGGAGAAGTGGATCTAATGGGAAATGATCCTGAAGAGAGTGTAATGGAAGTAGATAACCAAGTATCTGATGATCTATTTGATGATCATTCAGTGACTGACATCAGTGACTCAAATGAATCTGGTGAGATGCAAAATGTAACAGGTAAGTCTTCTCCGTGTCCAAAACTATTTGCAAAAGCTTGTTTTTACAGATTGCTCTTTGCTTGAAAGACAGTGAGATACAAAACTGTGCTGCTTTATTGAAGAAGTTGAAGCGAGTAGTGGTTGAACTAGGTACTTTCTAAACAATAATAATTCTTTTGTACCTCATTAGGTTTTAAAGATGTTAATGAAGTGTTCTAGCTCCTTTGGAAAGGAGAAGTTTATTTTTTATTTTATAAATATTAAATGCAAGCAGAGAAGCTAGCTAACTTGCTTGAAGTCAGGCAGAAGTTTTGGCAAAGAAGGGGCTAGAAAGTGTGTCTGTAGGATACCTGTCTCTGTCATTAGACTGTGCTTAATTTTCTTAAAAGTAGTTCTATTTAACTTTACTCATTTTTGTGATCAGTAATTCTTGACAAGGTCAGCTTTCTTACATCTCTGGACCTGCAGAGGGACAGGAGCATGAATCTGTCTGTTTATGCCTATAGGAGCTACAAGTATTGATGTTGTCTTCTGTTTTAAATTCTTTCTTAAAATGGTGTGTATCTTAGTTTTTAATCAGAACTATGTCTTCTGTTTATTATTGAATGGAAAGGAAATCAAGGTGTTATATTAATGCCACAAACAGCAGCTGCTCTGTTTTCCCCATCATGTTGAATAAGTGTCTTTAAAAGTATCTTCTCCAACCATCCAATAAATAATTCTAATAAATAAAGTTTGCAGTTGCAGAAAGTTACAAGAGTTCTAAATGTGACCGGAAAATGGTATTTGTAACTATTTCATTTAGGTTATAATTGAAATTTCAATGAGGATATTAATATAGTAGTAGTTGCCATCATTTCAATTTTGGGGAAGCTTTGAATCCGTAGTTTAAAATACATCCTAAGTTATAGTTAACAACACAAAAGAACACAGCTGCAGATGGTTCTGCTGAGTTCATTGTAACCTTGATGGAGGAATCAGCCTTATGTATGGGCACATAAAATTAAAAGCCTCTGTTTTAGAGAGGGCCTTTGTAGAAGTGGGAAACACACTCAAAAGGCTGCTACTGATGCAGTAACTGTTCAACAACAAATAAACATAAAGGTTGCTAATACTCTATTCTGCGAACTTTTAATTAGTTTTGTAAAGACCTAAAATATTATCAACTTTTTTATTGTCCTTGTAGAAGCATTTCTTACATGAAAACCTTATTTGCAGGTGCTTTGAGCCCATTAGCTGAAGAACAGTTGACAAAGCAGGATTTACTTCTCCTTGAAATTCTGAGGTTCTTATGTATTTGTGTAACTACAGTCCAAGTTCAGATGGTGAGCTTCCGAGCCTCTGATATACGGAGACAGCTGTTAATGCTTACTGATGGCAGTGTCTTTGATAGTGCTAAGCCATTGCATCTGCACATGGTGAGTGTGAGATTTTTTTGCAGCAGACCCACCCCTGTATTTGTACTGGTTTGTATATTCTTGTCAATTGTATATTCTTGTCTTTCTCTTGTCATCAGTCCCCTGAGAAGACATTAAAATGGCTACTTTTAGCGTTTTGAAGTGTGCTATGGTCAGGGAAAGAGCAGTTAGAATTTGTAAGCCAGAAAATAAAGACTTGAGAAGTATAAACATCTTGCCTTTATCATTAATTATTTGTTAAATATCTAGAAATGCTGTCTGTAGTAGAATATGATCTGTGGTTTAGTTTACAAAGGAAATATTTTTGACTGCCAAAACTAAAAATTTCATGAGCCGTGTTGCTGTGTGACAGTCTTTGCATGAAAAGATGGTCAGAGTCTAGCATATAAGAGCTGACAATAGGTATCCTTGCTGCTGATTTCATGTAAGAGTTACTGAAAATGTTTTATAGTTTTTGTCTACTTATTTTCTTAAGCGTTATTTTCCTTTTTTTTTTTTTTTTTTTTTTCCCCAGTCCTTGGTCCTTTTGAAGGAGCTCCCTATTGAAGAACACTTCTTGCCTGAAGACGATGTTCTTATGCTTCTTAGGCCTCTTTCGTAAGAGAGAAACTATTCAGCATGTATTAGAGCTATTTTAGTTGAACAGCTAGAGGATTTGGGGGCTGCTTAGTGTTTCAAGATTTTTTTTTTCTTTCTTCCTGTCGCAGTGCTGTGTGTTCTATGTACCGTCGAGATCAAGAAGTTTGCAAAGTAATTCTAAATAACTTGCTTCCTATAGCAGTAGGGTTGGCCCAGTCCAGCGCACATACTGAAGAGACAGGGGATGCCCAAGGACAATTTTCGACAGTTGTTGGAGCCTTTTGGTACGATTTATCTATTTAATGCAGAAGTCTATTGGACATAAAATTTTTAACTTTGCTATCAGTGTGAAGACTGTAGTGCCATTTTGTGTCTTGCTCTTGGTATCTTATGATATCTTTATACAGCATTTAACTTTCTAGATTTTCTGTGTCATGTTATATTTGTATCAAAGAATTGTATCATCGTTAATATAGTATTAGAACAACAAATGCTACACTGTTATATATTAACAAAGACTGATTATACTCTGAATTGCATCAGTAAATGTAACAAGTAATAACTTCAGCAACCAAAAATGAATATTGTTTACAATTGTAGATTATCAATAAAACGTCAAATCCTCCGAAACATGCCTGTTGAGTACAAAAGAATGAACTGTAAGCAGCAGAAACTAACTTGTTAGACTTTTTCTCAAAATTGTTGGCCACTTTTTCGTTTATTCAGTTCTTCCTTGTTTTAGGCATTTAGCTCAAGGAGGGAAATGCACAGCACCAGTAAGAGTGGCCCTTTTAAACTGCATGAAAGCCCTGCTTGAGGTAATCCCAGATTTTCTGACATTCATTAGCATGTTGATCTTTTGTGTACATCAGTGTATATTCCATTGTAGGTCTTCTGTATATTTTAAACCACAATATTAATTTTCTTCAGGCTGATCCTCATTGCAAGTGGGTGATCCTTAATGTGGTAAATGAAGATCTACCTGTGAGTGGTGCTTTCCCACATTTTCTTGCAGATAGTCACCATCAAGTTCGCATTCTTGCTGCAAAGTCAATTACCAGGTGATAATGTTGATCTTTTTTCTGTTTATAAGAATAACACTTAATTTCACTTAATGGGGTGTTACTTCTGCTGCTATATAGCTGCTCTTTTCAGTACTTCTGGGGCTTTAATCTTGATGGAATATAAAAGCCTACTGAGTTACTTTGGTTAAGGTTTTCAAACTTTGTCTACGTTTCAATTATTCTGTGATGTGAGAGATATATGTATATAGAGAGATAAACTATATATATGATAGCAGATTTTGCACTAAATTTATTATGCAAAACTTGAATAGGAAATAGTTGTTTATCCTCTAGAAATAGATTAGGTACACTGTGTAGCATAAAAACTTTTTCAAAGGATCTTGTGTTTTGAATACTGTATATAGTTCTTTTGCCATACATCAAAAACGATGTAATAGAACTGGAATAGTAGGAGAGGGGGGATATTCAGAAGTATGAAACACTTTATGCACAGCTATTGGTTGCATAAACTGGAGCCCTTCAGCACAAAAAGAGTTGAATTGCAGGAGGTATAGCATAACTCTACAAAATATGGAGAGGAACAAAGAGAAGATTGGCAGTCTTTTCCAGTTTGAAGACTAGGAGACATCAAGTGAAGCTAACAGGTTCAAGATTCTAAGAAAATATGGTTTACTTCTTTGTATAATATTCAGTTACCCGAAGTGTTATCCTACTACTTTGAACTGTCTGGATGTTTGCAAGGGTTCAAAAAGCAACAAATTCACGGAAGAGGAAATCATTGAAGGATAGTAAATACGGTCACCACTTCTAACTGCCTAGGTCACTAGTGGTCAAATGTTATATTCAAAGAATTATTATGCATATAAGGCAAGCATATGGTGCTGTTTCTTAGGTATCTGCTAATAGTTACTTAGAAGTGGCTAGAGAAACATTTGGTCAGATCCACTGTGGTGTTCTTATTACAAAGAGCAAAGTGGGTTGGGCCTTTATCTACAAAAAATAAATTCTTTGAGAAACTTTTTACATATGCATCTCTTCAGTAAATATATTCTCAAAGTACTTCATGACATGAAATGTTCTATTATGATGGACAACTGAAGTTTGGCTTCCTGCATTGGCAGAGATTGGAAAACTTTTGTATGTTTTCAGGCTATTCTCCACCATTCCATCCCAACAGATTTTCTTAGTGTTATTGATAATGTTTGAGGGAGAGGAAAGAAAGACCGCTGTACAAGAAAGTTAAGAAGAAAATAATGATATTCAGAAAATCAGAATGTTATTATTTGATACACACAATATGCAGTCATTCTGTAGACTAAATGTTATGCTAATAATTATTGTTCTTTTTTTGAAGTTTGTTTCAAGATGTGAAACACAAAGATTCTTCTGGAATGTCAAAACCTCTTCCCTTGAAGCTCCAGCAAAAGGCTTTTGAGAATGCATATCTCAGAGTTCAGGAAGGAATGAGAAATCTGGTACCAACATCTAGTTATTAGTTTTGCCTAGTTTTCATCTTAGGAATAAGACGACTTTTAAAATGATCGTGTTTAGTTTTCTGAGAACATTAATTTTTCTGGGCTTCTGATAATCTGAGGTGGTGAAATGAGGTTGTAGTCAGGAAATTCCTTACACATCTAGTCGGTCACTGTTTTGCCCACAGTAGAAGTTTGTAGATTTTTTCACTGTATGTTCCAGACTGCTCTTCTGTATCATACTATTTGTTGTTGCGGGTTTCAGTACTGTAACACTTAAGAATCAAAGAAAAATGGAGCCTTGATATTGTAGACAATATATAAATAGTGAGTAAAAGGCAATGTAAGTTCAAATTATGTGTATACATAGTATAAAAACAGATTTGTAAATTTCAGAGATCATGTTTCCAGTGGTATTAGAGCAGTAGTTTTCACAAAACCAAAATTTGCTTAAAAAATTAAACTATTTGGAAGAAACTTCAAGTGAAGGAAAAGTTTTACTTCAGTGTAGTGACTGGAAATGCAATGGTGTATATTACTGTGGAATTTCTTTAACTGTTAATGTTTCTGTTAGTGTCTTTCACTTCTCCTTCCTTGCTACCATGCTAAGTCATCTATATAATTTTCCATTGTTTTTTCTGTCATGCTATCATCTATATGCATGTCATCTCTCTGTGGTGTTTTCTCTCTGTTCCCTTTGCCTGATGTCTTGTAACTTGAGCTCGCTGCTGAGCCCTCATCTCTCTGTCATCTCATTTCATCCCTCTGTAGTGTTGCCTCCAGCTCTTTCCTAGAGTTCCTAGGCAGTTCTTTCCTATATGCATCAGGGAGGAGCAAAAAGGAGACTTGTCTCATCAATGCCTCTATCATTTCCCTGTTAAGTGTGTCACCTTTGTTTAAACTTTCGATACTATAACATGACCTGGAGTGTATGAGGTATTGGCATGTGTGCTGGCATGCTGGAGGCAGTAACTTCTCATTGAGGAGTGGAGCAGACAGCTGGGAGAAGTAATTTTTAAGCAACCAAAGCAAGATTTTCAGCAGTATTTATGTCAGTGCTCTTAATTTTAAAATATTTGTGCTCATTTATTAATTAGGAGATTGCTTTAACATAATATTTGTACGAGTTCTTCATTATTTCTTATTGAAGGTCAGGGGTGATGCTGGTCCTGAAGATCTTTTGGACAAACAGTGTAATGGAAAAGCGGTTTTGCTGATGCTTATAACCATGGTTCTGTGCTGCAGTCCAGTCTGTGAAAAGCAAGCGTTGTTTGCTATTTGCCAGTCTGTGAAAGAGAATGGATTAGAACCTCACCTTGTCAAAAAGGCAAGTATAAAATTCCATTTTATATTTAGATTATAAATTAAGGTTAGGTTAAAATTGGAACAATACAAAATGCATTTGTCAGTATTGAAAGTTGTTAAATTTTGTAAAAGCGCGACTAATGTGGGACATAAATGTCTGAATGAATTTGTAATTATATTTAATGACCTACATAGAAATAATGACATCATAAAAGACAATTCTAATGGTAAATCTTGTGTGTTAAAAGCACAGATCTGAAATACAAATAGATTTTTATACATTGAAGATTGCAGATCTCATTTTAGAAAATCTTTCTACCCAGTGGAAGTAAAGTGAGTTTTGCAATGTGGAAAATATGTAAAATAAATGCAAAGTATTGGAAGATGGTATGTGTCTGGTGGACTTTAATTCTGAAGTTCACAAGGGTATACTGAAATAATTGCTGTTTATACTGCAGCCTTTCATGTCAGTCATTTTTTTTAGTGTGCATGTTCTCTCCTTTTTATCCTTTCTTTCTATTTGTTGCCTCTTGTTTTTACACACAGTCTCTACCCTGCAAAATGTGTACTGTCTGTCCTTTTCCTGCCTCATAGAGGGCAGTTGTAGTTCCTTGATTGCACTCTTTTTAGATATGGCAATACAAATAATAAAAAAATTGCTTATGCTAAATAGGAGCTGACTTATAAAAATATTCATTAAAAGTCTGGGGGGGGATGACACATGGAGGTGTAGTACTGTCAGTTTGCCATAGTATCATGTACTCTGCATGCTATTTCTTCAATCTTATTTCATGCATAGGTTTTGAAAAAAGTATCTGCCATATTTGGCTATAAAAGTATAGAAGACTTCATGACATCACATTTAGACTATTTGGTGATGGAGTGGCTGAAAATAAATGACAGTGGATATAGCCTGTCTGCTTTTCCTTATGTTCTTCTGAACTATACTAGCCTTGAGGAATTCTACAGGTAAGTTTGCTATATGAAAGCAGTTTACTTAAATTTATTTACAGTTATGACACAGTGTTTCAAATTTCTAACATATTGAGAGCTTTTAAAATGTATTCCAAGTACCGTGTTAATTACATTTATGCTGGTAAGATTTTTTTGTATAGCTGTAGCTAAACAATAAATACAAGTTTGGTTATACAATAGAGGAATGATATTTGCTATATTATACTTGAAATTTTTTTAAAAATCCAATTCAAGGACATTCTGGAAATGTATTTACTACGTGTAGGTCTTGTTATAAAGTTCTGGTTCCACACCTGGTGATTAGAAGTCAATTTGAAGATGTGAAGTTACTTGCTGACAAGATTGAAAAAGACTGGAGACAGGTTCTAGCAGACTGTTTTCCAAAGATACTTGTGAATATCCTTCCGTATTTTGCCTATCAAAGCCATGGAAAGAATGAAGTAGCAGAGCAAAGAGATAAGGCTTCTGAAGTCTTCGACATGCTTAAGGATGAAAAGTGCTTAGGAAAACAGGTATCTATTTTTAAATGTGTAAATTGAGTTCTCTGTCATTTAACAGACCTGAAAGGAACTTTTATATATTCTGTAAAAATGTAAATAGTTCAAGTTTATAGATACAAAATTGTTATTTTAATAAAGCCAAACTAGCCGAATTTTTATCCCAAGATTTTTAAGTAGCTATTCAGAATGTAATAAATTTTTTTTTTTACCATTCATTACACGACCTTGAGTTTCCCCGTCATACATCTGTTTAAGTAAGTCATGTTTTCCTCTTAAAATATTTTGTTAATGCTTTATGAGGAGCCGTCTTCTCCAGAGGCAGACTCTATATTCAGAACTAGTAGTAAAATTAAACTTTTTTTTTTTTTTTTTTCCAGATACTGTAGGGAAGTAAATTGTTCTACCTGTGACTGCCATAGATAAGACTTAACCAGGCTTAATTTCTGAATGAATTGTATGTCGTGAATAATTGAACAAATAGAGAATCCAAACAGGAAAAAATGGGTGTTCTCAGAAGGAAAAAGAAATGTTAAATTATTTTAGCTAAAGTATTTTTTTTCCTTATTAAAACACTATTTATCTTCTTCTAGCAAATTGACAATTTATCTCATAATAACTTATCAGAGATTGTGGTTGAACTGTTGATGACCTTACATGAACCACCTGATACCACAGTAGAAGAAGGACCTCATCTAAGTAAATATATAAGGTACATGTTTGTAGATTTTCTAAATGCTGAGTGTGTTTGTATAACGTTGTGAATTAAAACGTGACCTTCAGGCATAAGAAGAGGTGGCCTTGAAGTTGAGAATTAAAGAATTTTGTTGTCATTAGCAATGATGTATCATAGGCATGCTTTCTCACATAGTTATTCCCCAATATCAGTAAGGAGAACCTCTATAATACTTCAGTTAATGGAAAGAATGAATGGGTGGGCAAGAGAATGCCATTGTATGTTGCTGAGCTGGAGTATGGCAATGCGAGTTTAGACTAGTTCAAATTTGGATGGGCTGCCCTCTCTGTAAAATTAGTTGGGTTTTAATGTCTAAATTAAAGTGATTCTTTTACAGGTCTTTAAATATTTAGAAGTCACTGAGAAGTGAAGTGAACCGTTTCTTAACAATTCTTGTAGTGGCAGCTCTTGCCTTTGGTAAGGAGGTTGCTTAAGCAATGCCAAATAAACAGATTCCTTATTAATAGGAATATTCTAATACCGTAAATTTATTCACTTTTATGAGCTTTTCACTCTTTGTTGTTGTCCTAAAAATATCATTATTTACATAATTATATCTAGAAATAATTTTCCAGATTTTGTGTTTAGATACAAACTATTTTGAAAAACATTACGCTTTCTGAAGTTATTGAAGAAGATATTTTTGTTGTAGAAATATAAAGTTGAAAGGAAAAAAAAGCATTTCTGTGAAAATCTGCCAAAAGTTAAATGGCTGAGGATTTCAGAACTTTTATTTATAAAGAAGTTTGTTTCAGTAAGTTTATTAACAGACTGTGGTGTCTGCTTGTAACCAAAGTTTTTCTTTCTAAGAAGGGAATTGTAAGAATAAGAGTGATGAAACTTAGATTTTGCTGTTTTGTTAATATCATGATGCATTTCTTTTCTTTTTGAGGTCCAAGAAAAGTTGAGTACCCTTTTTTTATAATGGGGAGATTCATGATTACTTTTTTCTCAACCAAATTGTTCCCATAGTTACAAAATGCGGAAGTTTTATCCATGACTTGCAGTTAGATTTTCCTACGAAGTACCAGAGATGAGAAAAATGCATGGATTTTTAGCAATATGATCTTACAAAAAATAGTAGAAGAATGTTCAGAAAGTACAACTTAGAAAGCTGCCATAGAGAGACAACAGGCAGCTAAAAATAAGATGTATGTCACTCTGCTGGATGCTTTTGGTGCTTCTTACTTACTGAAAGCAGAAAAGATTTCCTAGGATTTACGTGTTTATTCAGTGAGACTTACTTTATTTAATACATGGGTTTGATTTGGGGAAGAAAAAAAAAATCTCTTTTTTTATTCATTTAGGGAACTAGATCCTGCTCCTAATCCTCCTCATTTTCCATCTTACGTGATTAAGGCAGCCTTGGACTATATTAGCAACTGTCACAAAAGCAAATTAAGAAGTCTTGTAGCAGTTCTTTCTAAAAGCCCTGTAAGTATGTAATGATGATTTTCTTTTTCTGTAGAATATAAAATTTCTTTTATGGGTACATTTTGGTTTAATTAGACATTTTCATCATGTATATGTGAGGGAAAAATACAATCTTAGAAACCTTTCTGTTCTTTTGTTTGCCTTCTGAAATGGAAGAAGTCCTAAGTTCAGGGACATGGTAACCTTACAAAAATTACATTTGAACTATCACATGCATTATATAATACATATAAAATAATGCATAAATAGAGAGAATTATTTTAAAGGTTGAGGAAATCTGTGTGTACTAGACACAATTTAGATGCAATCTATTTCTTTGGCATGTGTCTGAAGAACTTTCTAGAATAATTACATTCGGACAATTTTATCTAAATACTATCTACAATTAAGACACTAAAGTTTGCTTCCCTTACTGACAGTGTGAAATTTTATAGTCTGTGATGTTTTTAGACATTTGATTTTCAGTTGTTAAAGGCAAATACGAAGGCATATAAAATTATCCAGCCTTTGCAATAAATCATAAACATTTTACTGTCTTGTAACATCATTCCTTAGATCTGTATCTTTTCAAATTGTATGCTGTTTTATTGCATATGTTGTCAACAATTTACTTTGCCTATCCATAAACAGTCTAAAAATAGGAAAAAAATTTTTCTGGACCATGTTTGTCTAAATCTTTTGAGTATAAAAGTTAATATTGCCAGACAGTGGAAAAAATTCTTTAAAATGTAACACAACCTGCCTAATACTTTAAGATAGTTACTTCTTTTTTAAGTTTACAGTTTTAACAGTTACAATCTGTATTTATATATTCTATGAAATAATGCATTTTTGTATGTATGAATATTGTTTGAAGAATATAGATTGAAGTACTACTTGATGTTTTAATGGCTTTTATTTGATGTTTCTTCTGTTGGTGAAAACTGCCATAACTGTTTGGTTTTCTGAAAAATTTGCATAACGTTTCTCATGTGGGGAAAAAGAAAAGAGAAAATTAGGAGGTATGGGGCTTAGAGTCCTGCTTGGAGAGTTGGTTTCTATGTAGGTCTTTTGTTTGTTTAAAGCAATAAAAATAATAAAGCCTTTTTGTCCATGTTCTTTAAAAAAAAATCTCTATTGCTTAAGTTTTTTTCTTGATATAAAGTATATCTGTATTGGTATTATGAATTTTTTTTTTTTTTTACTCATAGTTTATTCATTTTTAGGATTCATTTCAGAAAATCCTTCTAGCCCTTTGTAATCATGCATCAGATACAAACAACATTTACAAGAAACACAGAGTTCTTATAATTTATCACTTGTTTGTTAGTCTGTTACTTAAAGAGATAAAAGATGGTTTAGGAGGAGCATGGGCTTTTGTCCTCCGAGATGTAATTTACACCCTGATTCACCACATCAACAGCAGGTAAATATGGTAATTATATCTTGTTCTTACTGTCTGTGCTCCCTTGTTCTTGTAACCTCACATTTCAGTATTGCTAGTAGATGTTAATTCATTTGTAGAAATAATTGAAATTTGCTGAAAGAAAAAATTCAACTGCCTTTCTTTGATACTTTTGGAATTTAAATTTAGAACTCTTAGTAAAATGTGGAATGTTTTGTGCTATCCTTGTATTTAAATGTTTGCTATACTGCAGAATTTTGTATCTGTAATAGGTTATCAAACTGTAGAAACGAGAAGTGTTGGGAGATTTTGATGACAGAAAGGGTGTTTGGGAATTTAAAGTATATGGGAGAAAAATTCAAATTGTGGTGTTAAGTGCAAAGGAGGCACATGTCAAATAAAGTGCACTTCTTAATAAAGAGTATTTACATTCTCACCAATAAGGAGCTAACAAAATGAGTGAGAATTGGTACATGTTATCTTAGTTTGTCTTCAGATTGAGAAAACTGGTACTTCATTAGGCTTACGATTTAAATAGAGATTCTTATCTTTCACAAGGACTAGAGATACTTTCTTACTTGAGGTTTAGCTTTGGATTTCCAAGATAATTATTCACCTAAATGTCATTGAGTTTAAGTGCAAGTTGATTTCTTTGCTTGTTGGAAGCATTTCATACCCTGAAATACTGAAGAGAGGTGGATTTTATGGTAAATGCCATTATCATGAGACTTATTATCGCGATCAGCACTGATCATTCCTCTCTGAATGCTGAATGAAGCTGCAATAGGACCACTGTGTCCAATGTGGGACCGCTCCACCCAGCACATCAGAGATAACGACAAACTGGGATGGGTTGAGTGGAGGACCCCCAACGGGATAAGTGGAGTTGCTCTAATTTCTGTTCTTCAGTTTCTGGAGGGAAAGATACCTTGTAGAGAAAGTAGAGCCAGATTTTTCCTAGAAGTGCACAGCGATGGGACAAGAGGTAGCACCCATCAAGTTGCAATATGGAAGGTTCTGGTTGGACCTAAGGGAAAAGATTTTCACAGTGAGAATAGTCAACTACTGGAGCAGGTTGCTCAGAGGGGCTGTTGATTCTCCATCCAAGGAATAATGTGTCAGAATTCAGCTCAATAAAACTCTGAGAACCTCATCTGACTTTGAAGCTGACTGCTTCAGGCAGGAAGCTGGACTAGATAATCCCCAGGTGTCCTTTCTAACCTAAATTTTTTTTCTTTTTTTAAACTGTCCTGATTTCAGCTGGGGTTAATTGTCTTCCTAGTAGCTGGTATAGGGTTAAGTTTTGAGTTCAGTATAAGAATGTTGATAACACTGATGTTTTCAGTTGTTGCTAAGTAATGTTTAGTCTAAAGTCAAGGATTTTTCAGCTTCTCATGCCCAGCCAGCAGGAAAGCTGGAGGGGCGCAAGAAGCTGGCACAGGACACAGCCAGGGCAGCTGACCCAAAGTGGCCAACGGGGTATTCCATACCATCCGATGTCACATCTAGTATATAAACTGGGGGGAGTCAGGGGCGGAGGGATTGCCGCTCGGGGACTAACTGGGCATTGATCGGCGGGGGGTGAGCAATTG
Source organism: Haliaeetus leucocephalus (assembly GCF_000737465.1). Lineage (NCBI taxonomy): Eukaryota > Metazoa > Chordata > Aves > Accipitriformes > Accipitridae > Haliaeetus > Haliaeetus leucocephalus. The sequence goes on from NW_010972787.1 coordinate 166,205, forward strand.
CCCTGCACATCATTTGTATATTCCAATCCTTTTATTATTACTGTTGTCATTTTATTAGTGTTATCATTATCATTATTAGTGTCGTCTTTTCTGTTCTATTAAACCGTTCTTATCACAACCCACGAGTTTTACTTCTTTTCCTGATTTTCTCCCCCATCCCACTGGGTGGGGGGGAAATGAATGAGCGGCTGCGTGGTGCTTAGTTGCTGGCTGGGGTTAAACCACAACATAAATTAATGGTTATGTGAGAGAGAGGAGAGTTCAGAGAGCATGTTTTCCACTTTTTTCCCCGTTTCTCTCAACATTGTTGTGGCAAGTAATAGTCTAAAAGCCTTTTTGGGTTGATTTGTGGTTTTCTTCCTTTTTGGAATATATTTTTCTTCAAAGTGATCTGTCAAATTTTGTGTGTGTTAGTTCTCCTCTGTGTCCTGAGCTAAATCCTTAGAGCTGATTGAGTTGATAAATTTTAAAGATTAGAATCAGTTCCTCCTATAAAGTTTATTTATATTTCCCCTTTTTTCCTATTCTTCCCTGTTGTATAATAGGTTAATACTTGAGACAATGACAATTTGTATTTCTTTAATTTCACTTTTTTATTTCCTGTGACAGACCTGTTATTATCAGAGAAATATCCATGCGCAGCTTTTCACTCTGTTGTGATCTTCTTCATCATGTTTGCCACACAGCGGTTACGTGTTGTAATGATGCTCTAGAGAGCCACCTTCCTGTTATTGTAGGAACCCTAATACCTCTTGCCATGGACCAGCCTGAGATTCAGGAACAGGTAGTTTTGAGTTGCTGCTTATTCCTTATCTGTTAGCTTTTTAGTTAATGTTCACTGTCATGAAAGCTATATCTATACTCATGTTCAATTTTAATTCCTTTTTTCTATGCTTTGTAGATTTATATAAAAAATCTTACTTGGGTTGTAATACTATACCTTTAATTTGTTAAATAAAAGTGTGTTTACTTTTGGTACTTCTATTTTGACAAATATTGTGTTCCGTATTTAATTTCCACAGCCTTAAACAGTGATGGAGATGTATTTGTATCATAATTGCTGAGATGACTGTATCACTTTCTAATTGTCTATTTACTTAGTCTATAAAAAGTCAGATTTCTTATAGAGCTTTAATGCTGTTGTAATGTCTTTTATGTCTGCTTTGAATATGTGCACCTTTTTGCCCCAAATCTGAAAGAGGTTTAAAACCTTCAGGGTAAGTTTCAGAAAAATTGTTACCTTAGTTGAGTAAAGACACCCAATCAGTGGTACCACTAAGGAAAAGATAGAGAAAACGTAGGCATTGCTAAGCTACTGGTGATGGCAGTCTAATGACTACAAGCATATCTAGTAGCCAAGCAGTTACCTACAAAGCTCTGTGGATGATTTCACAGGAAGTATGATGAAAACCTTTGGCAGGGGAAGGTGCTAGAGGTCAAAGAGAAAATACATGCAAAGAACAGATTTTAGTAGTTCAGCTAGTTATTTAACAGATTATCATTAAAAATAAATGTAGCACATAGGCTTTAAAAGGGAAATGAAGCAATTTCTGTTGTGTGATAAGCCTTGTTTTCCTTCTGGTGATGTTTGTATATGCATTCTGGAGGGGGTGGAATTTATTAGATTCAGAGACTTATAATTAGTAGCTAAAGGTGAGAAGAGTACACCTGTTGCACTTCAGTCCTTATGGTTGCCTGCTAGCTTAATCTGATCCCATGGCACCATATGCACCGTTGTGGTTGCAGTGTAGCCCTACATCGTCCTTCTCCTTGTGATTCCAGTTCAGCTGGAGAGCTGTACTAATTGAGCTGAAAATAAGCTGGCAATCTTTTTCCCAGCTTAATGATCATGATCGGATTTAGAATATGTCTGTGCAAACAGTTGTACATGCACACTGCAAAGGCAACATGTCAGGGCATCCCTGGGCAGAAACAAAGTGGGCAGGGCAGAAATTTCTCTGAATTGGAACTGATATCAAATATGAAACCTTCTCATATCATATTCCTTTAGGGAAGTCCTTCCTCTAGTGATCACTTCTCAGTTTCTTCTCTTTTTTCTTCTAGCACTGAATGGAGGTTAGTTAATAATTTTCAGAGAAATAAAAGTCTCCAAATAAAAACCTCATCATTTAGATTGTAGACTCCTCAAAGCTGCCTGGATTGACTATCCAGTTGCATTGATTTGTAAGTAAAGCATAAAAGCAGCGTTTTTTGCAAAGGAAGTATGGTACCCTTTTAGCAAGCATTTATTCAAGTGGTAGATCTGTTATAAAACAAATTCTACCAGAGTTCAGTGATTTGGGCAGTAAACTATGGTATTTAGGCATTTGTCCAGATTTCAAGTTACCGGCACTTTAGTTAGTAAGAATAATAAAATCCTAATAACATCAGAAGGACTGCTTGGGTGCAGTGTGTTGCTAAATCATTGCCAATATTGTAATGATTCCTTTGTCCAGTATTTGAAATCAGCTTCACCAAAAGACAGGATAAAACTGCAGGCTGTGATAATAAAAGTTTTGATGTCCGTTTGGGAGGGTGAGTAGCAAAAATGCCTCACCATTTTAGAATATATCTGTGATTTCCCCAAGCCTCTAAACATTTTATAATTTTTAACAGTGTAAATAAATTATCTTACCTTTTTTAATAGAATTCTCAGTTTAAAGGAACTTGGAGAAATACAAACTTCATAACCTGAATAAGATATATGGCTCAAAAATGTTTCTCCGTCTTACTTGTTTTTCATTTACTTTTCATTTTCAGGTCCTAGGCTTGTTGAAGTATCTGGTGATAGATAATAAGGATAATGAAAATCTGTACCAAGCAATCAAATGCTTAGATCCTTTTCCTGAACATCCTGCTTTTAAAGATTTGCGAGCAACTCAACAGAAAATAAAATACAGTAAAGGACCATATTCTGTTTTGGAGGTAATTACATTTTAAAATATATCTTGTGGCATAGTGTTTTTTTGTAATGCAACCTTTCAAAAGAAATACAATTTACTAGCTATAGGTATAGTTGAGAAATTAAATTAGACATGTGGATTCTTTTTATTACCAGTTTCAGACACTGAGATATTTGTAAATGTCCATTCTTATTTTGCATCTATTAATATCCACATTGTGGACTACTGAGAGCCACTTCTTTATTTGAAGCCTTTATTAGTATGCTGTATGTGATTAACACAAAATGTTGTTTTGCAGGAAATTAATCACTTTCTCTCAGTTGGTGTTTGTGGTTCACTGCCCTTAACACGACTTGAAGGACTGTATTATTTACGCAAACAATTGGAACAATATAAAGATCAGATGAAGGATCTCCTGAAAAATTTCCAGGGTACTGACATCTGATTATGTATTTTATTTCTTTTGTATTTGGTTTTAGGTGTGTAGTGATGTAACCCTATTCTAATTTGACATTTAATGTTTTATTTTGTGTCTTTGTTTTTGTATGTTTAACAATGTAACCTTATTATAATTTCATGTGCAGAGTAGAATGGCACTTATGCCATATTATTATGCCCCTCCCTTCCAGTACCTAAAGTGGGCCTACAAGAAAGCCAGAGAGGGACTTTTTACAGGGGTATGTAGTTTATAGGACAAGGGGTAATGGCTTGAAACTGAAAGAGGGGAGATTTAGATTAAATGTAAGGAATAAATTCGTTACTGTGAGGGTGGTGAGACACTGGTACACATTGCCCAGAGAAGTTGTGCATGCCCCATCCCCGGCAGTGTGCAAGGCCAGGTTGGATGGGGCTTTGAGCAACCTGGTCTAGTGGAAGGTGTCCCTGCCCATGGTAGGGGGCCTGGAACTAGATGATCTTTAAGGTCCTTTCCAACCCAAACCGTTCTATGATTATTTGTGCAAAGTCGGAGGCATCTTTAGCGGAATGTATTATAAATATTGTATGACGTGTTATATGGCAGAGAGGATAAAATGCCCTTCCAGCTTTTGGCATGAGGCACTTATGATTGTGAATGACCAGGATAGTGTATAATATGAGTATATTGCTTTATGGCTGCTTAATGAGTCTTCTTATATATGAATCTCCCTACTCTTTAAAAGTCGTGAAGCTAGATTTTATTAAAGGTATAGCATGTTAGAAAGCAAAGCTTACAGAACTTTTAAAATTATAGGATTTATTTTAGTTGAACTTTGCCCCATTACAGCATTCTGTTTCAGCCCTCAGTCCAGACCCAGTTCCTTTCTATTTTGGTTTTCAGAAGCTTGTGCCAGACCATTTCACTTTTGTCCTCTACATCAGGTCTTCATCAGCTTGTGTGCATGGCAGGAAGATAAAAAGAGCTGATGTAATTCATTGTAAATAAGTGCAAAGTAAAATTCAGGAAGAATAGTAGTCTGTCATAAGGCCATGGTGTAAGCGCATTATGTCCCCACATCTTGAATATCATTTACAATTTTAGTCTTGAAATTCTGCTTGAAAAGAGAGTTAGTAAAAGGGCAATAAGCTTGTGTGGAGCAACTTCCATCAGAGGAGAGCCTTGTGAGCTTGGAAAAGAGATTGAATAGGAATACAGAGAGGTGTATGAACTGGTGAATGGTATGGCGAAGCTGAGTAGGGAGCACTTATCACTTCTATCACAGTACAAGAATGGATTAAATTATCTGGCAGTAGTTATACAAGAGAAAACATATTTTTTTCAAACAAAATATATACAGCATGGAACTTACTGCCACTTCTTGTGGAGATCGGAAGCATAACGGACCTTAAAAGGAGTTTGACATATCTCGTAGAGGTTATTAGGTATGAAGACCTGCTCAGAAATCCCCAATCTGCTGACTGGCAAAACCTAAAAAGAAATACTTACTCTTGCTGTGTTGGAGGCAGGCTAGCAGGCTTGATGGGCCTGTTGCCATGATTTTGCCTTATACTAAAAGTCTATTAAGCACTTAAAAATAACTATTATTATTTTAGGTATTAAAAAGAAGTAAAAAAACCCAGTTATTGATAAAGGCTATAAAACTGTATGCTGAAAGATAACATTTAAGAAATAACTACTGCAGTTTAGCCACGTATGTATTCATTTTTGTAAAAAACGTCGACAAGCATAAAGCCCAATTCCAGGTTTTCACTTCAATCAACAGGGCAGCAGGATTTTTTTTTAAAGAAAATAGTGCTTTTGGTTTTTTCACATTGGCAAATCATCATATTTTTTCCTAGACCTTGATCCTGGAAACAGCAAAACCATTTTGTTTGGAATGTTTATTTAAAAAAAAAAAGACCTCTGGCAGGCAGCAAACATGTAAGGAAATATCCATCTTGAGAGTTTATAATTTGGCAAAGTTAATTAGGCAATGGAAAGCTAGTCAAATTCTGTGAAATTCCTGGCAGAAAGCTTTATTTTGGGATATTTCTTTGATTCAGATTTAGAACAGAATGATGATACTAGCTTAAGTGCTGTCAGTGGAGTCACATATTATGACTTCACTGTTTCAAATAACATTCTTACACTAACTTACACTAGTATTTCATGTATTTAATTATCATTTCTACATCAAAACCCTGAAAATAATAGCATTTTTGTATTCTAGTTTTGGGGATTCTTTGGCATAGTCAAATGCATAGAAATTTTTTCAAGACCTGATGAATAAGAAAAATTAATAATTCTTTTACGTACTGTTTAATACCAGCTTGCTTCAACATTAATAATGCATGTTGACACTTGCAGATAAAAGATACTAAAGCAGTGTTTTCTTCTAATATGTTCACATTACAAATACACAATGACATTTTGGGGGTTTATTTTTCTTTCTGAATGATAGAAAAGCCAGAAGATTCTGTAGTAGTGAAACTGGTGGTGAGCTTACTGCAGCTGTCCAAGATGGCAGTTAACCATACAGGTGAAAAAGCAGTGCTGGGTAAGTTGATTAGTTCCACAGGCATCTGGGGCTGTCATTGCAAACCCCAGGTTGAAACTGGCTGTTCTAAAGCTTACTTCCCCCTGCTCTTTTGCATTTGCTACCAGAGGTAGCCATCAGGAATGTTAAAATGGGTGATATGTCTTCTTTTCAGTCACTGTATTTTACAGCTTTGACTAATAACTTAAATTGTCATCAGTTTAGACCCTGGTTTCTTCTACACTCAGTAAAGTGTGTAAAATCTGCTGTTATATGGGTCACTTTATTAAGTTGAAAAATAGTAAGAAAAATTGAAGAGAACTTACCTGAAAATTTGAAAGGCATGTCTAAGTGAAAATCAGAATAGTTGTTCTCCATCTTAAAGCCTCTTCTGTATTATTAAAATTATTCTGATGGTTTACATGGAGCACCTGATTAATGTTTGATCCAAAACTAAAATCAAAATCCCCTCTTCCCTGAGTGGCAAGTACCTCCATGAAGGTGATGTTTACTGAAATTAGATGTCTAAACTAGACAGAAACACAAGTAATGAGAACATTTGCCTTATGTTTTTTGTCTAAAAGACTAATAACTGATAATTAAAAATGCTGAGCAATTGATGCTCACATTGACTTCAGTATGATACATTCTTCAGCACCTCTGCAAGCTTTAAGTGTCAGGCTTTTCCGTACTGTGTTTCCTTAGATGATTTGTTAAATTTAATTCAAAACACAACCTGTATATTTTCAGTCTGTTCTTTACTTGCTCTGGTGGTTAAAACAATGTTGTAGAAAATTGACATGTTTTCAAGACACATGCTGAGTATGAATGAAAGGGCAGGGAAATAGATTTTGGTTTCTTTCTGACAAACATTAACATCACTTTTTTAAAGCTATTTTCAAGGTCAATTTTGTTTTGTTTTTTCTTGTATATAGTTGTGTGGTTTATAAAATACTTTGTCTGGAAAGCAAATGAGGAACACATTGATACAGCGTTTTATGTAAAATGCAGGTTAATTCTCATTGAGTTTACAGGCTACTGTTTGTGTTCACAGGCTACTGCTTGTATTTATCATACCCTTAGGGAGTGAAAATGAGTGTCACTTAGTGGCTGCGATTCTGACCTTTTGCACTTAGCTGTTTCTGACACAAGCAAAAATGAAATCCATATCTGATTTAAACTGCAAAATGCAGAGCCATAGGCACTCCTAGAAAATTGAGTTAGAAAGCATAACTGTATTATTTATGAGTCTTAAGCTGCAAAATTTATATATGTGTAATTATAATCATAAAGCTTCTCAAGTGATTATTTATAAATATTTGCAGATTTTTACCCCATAATAATATCAGTTCTAAAAGCAGTTGTTGTGGTTTAAACCCAGCCAGCAACTAAGCACCACACAGCCACTTACTCACTCCTCTCCACCCTTGGTGGGAAGGAGAAGAGAATTGGAAGAAAAAGGTAACCCCTCATGGGTTGAGATAAGGACAGTTTAACAGGACAACACAAGGGGAGAAGAAATAATAATAACAATAATACTAATAAAAGAATGTATAAAGCGAGTGATGCACAATGCAACTGCTCGCCACCTGGAACCCAATGCTCAGCCCATTCCCAAGCCTTGATCCCTCCTCCCCTGGCCAGCTGCCCCAGTTATATACTGAGCATGACATCATATGGTATCGAATATCCCCTTGGCTAGTTCGAGTCAGCTGTCCTGTCTGTGTCCCCTCCCAGCTTCTTGTGAAAATTAACTCTATCCCAGCCGAACCCAGGATAGTAGTTTATATTAATTGCAACTTTCTAGGGTGAGACCTTGTTTTAGTGTACTTAAGACTAGAAAATTACCTGCATTTGCAGAGGCTGTTGGAAGTTGCTTGGGAGAAATTGGTCCCATGGATTTCTCCACCATAGCTCTTCAGCGTGCTGAAAATGCACTGGATTCTAAAGCAGTGGACTTACTTGAAGATAGAAAACTTCAGTGCGTCTTCATAATGTTAACTCAAATAAATATTGCTTTAACAGATAATTGGTGAGTATACTTATTTATTTATTTAGTTCAAAGCTTAATAGGAGCCATTAAGTTGTTGTTCAAATCACCTCAGAGTAACACTCTGAAAGTGTTATTAACACCTGTTGATGGCCAACCATGTGCTTCTTCAAAGCTCAGATTAATTCTCCAGTCAAACTTAGATATTTCCTAGAAATTCTCTAGTTGCACTTGAGCCAGAGAGTCTCTTCTGTGCTGTAGAGGATAGCAGTGCTGTGGAGTAAATACTGAGGCTTTGCTTTATGACAAAATATGCAATGGCATATCCTAGTCCAAAATTTTCTGATTTAATGTACCCATTGTTAGATTGTGGAATTATTTGTCTTGTATGTTTATAAAGGTGATTTTGAAAATAAAATATCTGAATGAAATGAATAATAATGACATTGTGTATGTTATTCTTTCAGTATTGACGTTAGAGCTGCTGCTGTTTCCTGTTTGAAAAACATATTAGCCACCAAGTCTGGCAATGAATTTTGGGAAGTTTATAAAAATAAAGCTGATCCCATGTTAATCTATCTACAGCCTTTCAGAATGTCTAGGAAAACGGTACTTCTTCTGATATACCTTATTTATATGACATATGGGGTAGCAAAAACATAAAAATATATATTTAAAAAAAAGTAAATTTGAAAATATTTTTGAGATAGGCTTTGATGAATGCAAAATTTGGACTTTTCATCAGTCTGATTGCAAATGTGATTGCTTTTGTACCCCTGATTCTCCTTTCTGTTCCAGCATTTGTGGCTTTACCAACTTGACATTGGAAAGCTGTGAACTTTCATTATTAGACAGACAGTTTTTGATTACCTACTCGGTAATCTAATACTTTTTTCCTTGGGATTGCAGTATCATTTGATGCAAAAACTTAGTGGAAAATAGGTTAGAAAAAAAGGTTCATAATTAACCATAAATCAGATATTTCCTAATTTTCAAACTTTTGATTTGTAACCTAAATGTGAGGTCTAATATGGCCTTATTGATGTTATCAGTAAAATTTTATTTTTAATACTTTCAGATTTCCTTGGAAACTTAATATTTACATGAACAAAATTGATATTGTTAGTCAATTAAAGCATGGTTAATATTTAATGTTTTAATCTGTGCAGATGTCAGTATGTTTTTTAAAATGCCATGGAACTTGTTTATATTTGCAATATATATATTTTTCTTCTAGTTTTTTGTAGTACCTGCTAATGATATGGAGGCTCCTTTAGAATCGTTGGATGACACAAACCTGTGGATTCCTCTGGGAGAAAGTCATGAGACCTGGATCAAGCGCCTAACTAGTTCAATACTGGACAGTGGAGGTGTGCAAAATGAAGTTCTCCAGTTAATGAAGCCACTATGTGAGGTGAGCTAAATTATCCATATGTATGCATGTATATGTATGTGTGCTGTCATGCACAAAAATACTTGATCGTGCATCTTGATAACAAATAGTAATTTCTGCTATTAAGTTACTACTTTTTCTTAACACTAATTCAGATTCTTCATAATCAGATATTGCAAATACCTGTAAAATACACTTTTGAAATACAAGATTTGACAGATAATTGTAAACATAGATGAACTTTATATGACTACTTTAAATGAATGCCAGCATAGCCCCTTGAGTGGTTTACATTTTTCATATTACATGTTCTTTCTCAAGAATTACATGTTTGAGTAGTTGTCAGTTTGGTTATAACCTGAGAAAAGAAAGGCTTTTGGTTGTTTTTCTTAGCAGCTGCTATGCATGACTGTTTTCTAGGTGAAAACGGACTTGTGTCAAACTTTGCTTCCATACCTGATTCATGATATCCTTCTCCATGACTCAGATGAATCTTGGAGAAGTCTTTTGTCAGTTCATATCCAGAAGTTTTTTACAGCCTGTTGCAGATTTGCCTCATCTAGTAGATCTACTACACCTCCAAATTCTGATTCAGGTAATGTCATAATATTTTTTTCAGCTGCAAGAGGGATTCTGGTTTGAAAAATTACCTTCTGACATCTAATGTATGATGCACAATTGTAGGTGGACAGAGTTTTAGAAGCTTCTGTCCAATTGTTTGATCTTTTTCCGTAGAGATACCAGTAATTTTTAAGCTGTTCATTGGCAGCACCCAAGTAGTTTCTTCTGTATAGCTTCTTTCCTTATTCACAGCTGGATAATGTTTATTACTTGCTGAATTTAGATGTGATCCAATGTTGTGTGCTGCAAGACTGAGTCTTGGACTGTCTCTTAAAATGACTAATTGGCAGTTAAATTCTTCTCTTACTCAAATAAGAGTGATTAAAGGCAGTTTTCACCTGGATTTTCCCCTTGGAAAAAAGACTAACCCTTGCTCTAGCTTCTGCCTAATGTTGATAATGGTCTCTCTATACATTCAAAAGACCTGTTCCATTCCAGCAGAATGAAAGGAAGTTGTAACCAAAAGAACTGCAGCTGAGTATGAGTAGTGCAGAGAGTTCCATTACAAACAAAGCACCTTCTAATCAAGGTGGCTGGTGTCCTTTCCAAATAGATTGTGGTTGAACTTAGCAGAAATCTGTACAAAGTAAGATCTTTGTTACTAGACTATGGGAATGGTACATGCACTTCTTTTCAGGAGCTGAAATACATTATTTCTTTTATTTGTGCATGTCCCCTACTTAACACAAATACAGTAACTTCAGGTTAGTATTTTTTGTGTGCAGTAGCTATTCTGCTGTATCTTCCAACTCCCTTCTATAGTGACAAATCACCAAAGGAATGAGTCTGTACAGTGTCTTGCAGTCTCTTTACAGGCAAGTCATGCAAGCTTCAGGTTGCCAGAGAGGTAAAGGAACCCTTAGTATTGCAGTTTGTACTAAGAGTGGTGTAAATAGGCCTAATGATGCTAGGTGTATTTGAAGGTACTTTTATAGATGCTGACTAGCCTGGCCAGAAAGGCTAGACCAGTATTCTTTCATATTTTTGAAGTCAGGTAACAAGCTGTTGCCACAATCCAGGTATTTTTATTATTGTCCCACTTTGTAAGATAGAAAAGGATTAACAATTTTCTATTTCCTTCCTGTAAGCAGCCAGGGAAACTACTGCACAAATTTGTGCTTGGATGTACAGAGTAATCCAAAATGTTCAATGAATAATAAAAGGGATTTTTCTAAGTTTTATAAGCTTGCAGTTATTTCAGTGACACCAATTAGTAAATGATAGAGGCCTCTTCAAACCTTGTGATTCTATGCAAGGGATCTTACTGAGGTGATATGAGCAAAATAAAGGACATGTAAAAGCTTTAAATGGAGTTCTTCAGATGAAAAACTGTCCTAGTACCCAAAAATAAATACGTGAAGTAGCACACAGCTTGTTGTCTATGTAGTTGTTTACAGATAAACTGAAGGTACACTAGCCAACAGAGCAAGATATGTTAATTCCAAAGTTAGAATGATAGAACATCAGCAGTATTCAAAACAAAAATTTTAAACATCTGGTGACTACCAGTTTCTTCAAGGAGAAACTCTTACCCTATCAAAACAAGGAGGAAAAATCTCCCTAGAAAACCTAGATAAATTTCATTCCAATCCATAAGGATCCAAACTGTTGCAAAGACCAAGCAGTTAGACATGAGAGAGTTTAGTGCTTTTGAACAAGAGTCTTCCTGTTGATCCATTTTGACATGCAAGTTCTAGGAATTGGCTGTTAATCTTGGCAATTTAAAGCATAAATAGTGTGAACATCATGCCAGTCACTGTGCTGCCTGAGAAACCAAACCTAATTGTAAATAGCCAACTACTTGACAAGAGTCAGACCCACCAAACTAAAAATGAAGAATAGTTTGGACTTAGTGCATGTCAGTCTGGCCAGAATCATATGTCAATTGAGTCTATTATTTTGCAGAAGAGTTATAATTTTTTTAATGACTCTTTCAAAATACACATTCAGTTATTTCTCCTTAGAATTTAGAACTTCTATCTCATGCCATGAAAAAAGACACTGTTTTCTGTCTGTAAGCTTGTTGTTAGCAAGTGAGTATGAACACCATGCTGACATCTTATAGTTACCAAATAAGTGTTGTTCATTTCTGTTTGTTGGAACACACGAAATTCCCAGATACTTCTTTTTTTTATATGGCTTTTGCTTTCTTTAGGGGAAATTTCTAGTCCTGTGTCTTACTGTAGTGTAGCAGTAATCAAACCTTTGCTTATGCTTTCCCTATTCCTTGCTTCTTGTAATGTATAAATTGAAATGTCCAGAAAAATGAAAAAATTATTAACCCAGTGACCAGAACACAACCTGTAGCCATCTGATTTTTTTTTTAAATCCAGAAGCAAGGCATGGAAATAAAAATTCTTTAAAAGTATGTGTCTGTGTGTGTGAGGTAGTGTTTTTTATGTAAGCATACATACTCTATAAAATCTGCACTAAAGCTACTGGTAAGTATTTCTGTGGCTTTGGAATAATTTTATATGGCTCAAGCCTAAGGTAAGAGGTCTGTTACAGAGCTTCGTGCAATGGTGTTGGATCATCTCTGAATTCTGTAAGAAGAAGTAGTATCCACAAATTATTAATGCAAAGATAGTTTGATAAAGAAAATTGTGGTATAAACTACCGTAACATCCACTAAAATCATATAAAGAGGGGAAATACATTTTGTGACAAACTATTAATTTAATTTTGGAAATGCTGCCCAAGGAACTTTTTAGTTATTTTCTTGAGTAAAAAATATACCTTTTTATTTTATAAATGGCTATGTTATGACAAAAGTTCATTATATTCTTTCTTTTGAAATATACATCCCAGAGCAAGAAACCCATAATTCTAGAAGTTTGGATAAAGTATCTCGACGAGCCATGCTTGCTGTTGTAGATTACTTAAGAAGACAAAAGAGGTGAATTACAGCTTTCCAAAATGTTGCTTTAATTTAATTATGACTGTTCTAAGATCTGTTGACGCTATAGATCAAGGAAGAAGGATGTGGTAGAGAACATGTCAGTTAAAAGAATGAAGATATAGTAGTGACCTTGCATTTGTTAAAGAAGCGATATGGCTAATCTTAAAGGGTTCTAATTTTGCTGAAGGAGTTTTTAGAAAACTTTTTGTCTGATAAACTTTTTGTGGTATGCGTTTAGGAGGGGGCAAGATAAAATTAGCCTTTGGAAGACTTTATATTTAGATTGGATTTATTTTATTTAATGTTAGAGAGAAGGTGTGTTACAGCAATATTAAAGTCTTTATTTAATCAGATCTGTTTCAGGTGCCGTTTTTGATGACAGCTTCTGGCTAGATCTGAATTATCTTGAGGTTGCTATAGCAGCACAGTCTTGTGCTGCTCACTTCACAGCCTTGCTCTACACAGAAATCTATGCAGACAAGATAAATGTAGACAAACAGCAAGAAAGGTACAAGGCTTGAGGAATGCAATTTCTTGACATTTTGGTTAAAATGGATCAAGTTTTGTGTGTCTCAGTAGTGTTTTGTTACAGGAAAAGTCAAGGAAACTTTAAATAAAATCCCTTAGGTGTGTGTATTGACCTGGAAAATATTGCCACCTCTCCTTGAATGTGATCCCAGCCTTGCTAGTTTGCTAGTGACACACTCAAAATAGTGTCGTTTTGACTTCTAACCAGGGAGTTTTGTTATAAGTGTGTGTTCTAGAGAAATTTCACTGAAACTAATGCTTCTGAATACTAGAATGTATTGAATCTCACTTTCTAAATTGAACACTTTTCAGATTCTATTTCTCATAATTAATAGTGTGCTAGTGGTTAAATTACGGCCAGAAGTGAATCAAGGGGAGAAAGAAACCACTCAATGATGACCAGAATTGTGTGGGTAGAGCTGAATGATCCTTGTAGAAGGCGTTTTCTTCTATAATGGACAATTATCTTTGTCTTCTGGTCCAGCAAGATCAAAATATGGAACTAGTTTCCTAGCTTTGTTTTGGCAACAAATAACTCTAAGGCAGTGAATGTATAATAAAAGTATGTTTGTAAGCATATATATTATGTAGTTGCTTTTATTCTTTCTCACGAGAGAGCATTCTTGCTTCAGGCATTCACAAAAGCAATTTGATTTAATAAAAGATTAGACATTACAAGGTGGGGGGGGGTTCTCTGAAAAACCACCTTGATATTGAAATCCATTGATGTTGATATCCTCAGTTCAGCTGATCACTTTGTCATTCTGGTGGAGAGACATTTTGAATAACCTGGGCATATGACAGGCCTGATCTTGCATTTGGTGTTTGTGCCCCTTACTTAGGTGTTGTTTCAGAATTTCTTTAGTTATTTGTATGAAATTTCATTTAACTTTACTGGTTGAAACATTTCTTTTAGGTTTTCTTTTAAAGCAGCTAGGAGTTTGACATTTGAAGAAGAAAGTCAAACAAGAACCGTTACTATTTTGAATGAAAAAAGTAAAGGAGAAACTGGCATAAGTTTACAGGTATGTGTGTGTGCTCCATAATCTGAAAGCAAACCTTGTCATGTAATTACAGTTAACAGTAGGTTTCATCTGAGCTGAAGGCAAATCTAGTTGAACTTCAAAAACTGTATTTGAAAATTCTCCTCATCCTCTAATTCAAAGTGAACTCAGTGGCATTGCTGAACAAGTTAAATTGAGTATTTGTTCACCTGACACACTAATTAAGTGGCAAATTTTAAATTGCAGCAAAGCAGACTTTGTTCCCCAAAAGAACTGACCCATGGCGGTAACCAGCCAAGTATTTTTCAGTTTTTGTTCATTAAAAATCAGCAAGTGGTGTAGCAAGTTGTAATGATCAAAACCAAAGCAGTATTATCTCCTACAAGTTTATTTTATACATAAAATCTGATTCAGTAGCCTTGTCTAAGTTACTTCTTTCCACAGTTCATTATTCCAGATCTGTGCTTGCATATCTTTAAAATGCATTGCTTAGCTGGTATGTCTGATGCTCATGCAGTACTACTGCCTTTTGGTTTTCAGTCAGTCCACCTAAGGCCCAGCGCTGTTTTTTTAATAACCTAGCAGAGAAGGTAGGTAGTCCTGAAGAGTTTTGCTAGACTATAAAACTTTTCTTCCTGTGATGATGGCAGGCTCAAATACTGCATAAAGGAAAATGAAGCAATGATAACACATTACATGGAAGGACTTGTATTTATAAACTTACACGATATGTATACAACTCACTTGAACTGGTTCCAAAAGAGGTAATTCTTTGTCCTATGGTGCATATTCTAGGACCTTCTCATGGACATATATAGAAGCATTGGAGAACCTGACAGTCTCTATGGCTGTGGTGGAGGAAGAATGTTACAGCCACTAGCACGGTATAATTTATTAATGTTCTTATGTTCTTTAAAGTCATTGCTTTCATTTATTAGTAAGGAACTTAAACTGAAAACTTCTTGTTAATTTACAACAGGATAAGAACGTATGAGCATGAAGCAGTATGGGAGAAAGCCCTTGTAACATATGACATTGAGGCAAGCCTTTCTCCATCTACTCGCCAGGCAGGAATAATAGAGGTAATTTTATTCTATAATAGGCAATGAATGTGGGAATTGATATCCATCGTACTGAGAGTCATTTGTAGTAAATGCAAAATTGTTTTAGAACTAAAAGAGATCTCTTTGGTCATTAAGTCCACCCCACTGTCATAGGCTTCCAAACTGTATAATGTAAGAGAACTCAATATTTGTCCTGAAAACATTATGGCTTCTAGTCCTCCTGTCACTCACCTGTAATCCCTATCTTGGGTAATGAATTTTGTGAAATATTTCAAAATAGATCTTTTACAGAATTTGGCCAGCTCCTAAAATAACAGGATATAAAAAGTAATGGAATTGGTTATTTTTGCCATCTCATTCTTTAAACCTCTCCATTATGGCAGCTATCTTACTGCAACTGTTGTATTTCTAATAAAATAAATGAATAGAATTGATGTTGTCTTATTTTTATTCCTTAAAACCATGTTGCTTTTTTAGCCTAAAAATGTTTACACCAGTTCTGTAATAACATAGCACAGGTATATCTGTGTTTCACTTAATTTCATTTTCCTGTGGAACTTTTCCTAGCCCAAATTATTTAGTATCATTGTTAAAATTCCATTGTGTTTCTCCTTCATAATGGCTGTACACATAACCTGGATAAGTGGTCACAATTATAAAGTCATTATGGTCTTCAAACAGATAGGAGTTTGGGAGTTGTAGGAAACTTTTTCAAATCCCCACCAGGAAAAACAGTTCATTAAGAAGTAAAACCAGTTGTGGCTTACTACCCAGAAATGATGGTGTGGAGAAATGTGAGCAGATAGTTCATTTGAATCACAACATGGAAATTTATTTCAAAGAATACCAGCCACAGTAGTAATGAAACCGTTTTTCCAGGGTTGCAGGTATCAATGGTGTGATTATTAGTCTTATTAAAAAGTTTTCATCTTACATAGTGCTGAGTTTAGAAATACTTAGAGTTCTGCCTTACCTGCAAAGGCTTCTTTGTTTCCAAAGGTAAAACAAAGCTTTTTTAAAAAACAGTTCAGTTTATAAAAAGGAGGAAAACCAACTTTCAGTAATTATGTTAATTCCAGGCTTTGCAGAATTTTGGGCTTTGCCACACTCTTTCCATGTATTTAAAAGGACTGGAACATGAAAACACTGAGTGGTGTGCGGAACTACAGGAAATACGCTACCAGGCAGCATGGAGGAATATGCAGTGGGGCCACATCTCTTCTGTCAAGTAAACTAACCTACTTTTTTGCTAGTTTTTTAAGTGAAAGACAATGGTTTCAGTTCCAAGCAAAAAGGCAACATTAGAATATAATTTATATGAAGCAGGTCACCTGATTTATCTTAATCATTGAATTGAAAAGCAGCATTTTTCACTTAGACCTGTCTGTTTTGTATGCACATCACTTCATTTTCTGGGAAACTGTACACAGTTGTCCTAGTTTCAGCTGGGATAGTTAATTGTCTTTCTAGTAGCTGGTACAGTGCTATGTTTTGAGTTCAGCGTGCAAAGAATGTTGATAACACTGATGTTTTCAGTTGTTGCTCAGTAGTGTTTAGTTTAGTCTAAAGTCAAGGATTTTTCAGCTTCTCAAGCCCAGTGAGCGAGAAAGCTGGAGAGGCACAAGAAGTTGGCACAGGACAGAGCCAGGGCAGCTGACCCAAACTGGCCAACGGTGTATTCCATACCATGTGATGTCCCATCTAGTTTAGAAACTGGGGGGAGTGGGGACAGGGGATCGCCGCTCGGGGACTAACTGTGTGTTGATCGGTGGGTGGTAAGCAATTGCACTGCGCATCATTTGTACATTCCAATCCTTTTATTATTGCCGTTGTCATTTTATTAGTGTTATCATTATCATTATTAGTTTCTTCTTTTCTGTTCTATTAAACTGTTCTTATCTCAACCCACGAGTTTTACTTCTTTTCCCGATTTTCTTGCCCCATCCCACTGGGCGGGGGGGGGGCCAAGTGAGCGGCTGCGTGGTGCTTAGTTGCTGGCTGAGGTTAAACCATGACAACAGTTGATTCTTCTTTTTGATTGTTCATAACTATAAAATGAAATTTTCCATTTTTGAGTCATATAGTAGATGTGTCTTAAGTACATATGAGGGATAGATAGTTTTTAATGTTTAATTTATAAGCAAATGGGGAAAATATTACTCGGTAAGCCACAAGAGGTTGTCAAGACCTGGATAAGTAAACACTAGTGTTGATTCATGACTATTTCATAAGGAGTAATCTCCTCCCTTGTGTAATGTTGGCTGCCTGGCATTAGTTATTTCATATGACTGGCCAGGATCTAGGGAACTCTGTCCCTTCCTAGTACAGCTACATCATCGCACATTGTAGGAGGAATACAGAATAGATTCACTACATTTTGGCAAAAGTAGAAGTTAGGATCTTCAGTAACTCCTTCTACATTAACTTTTAGTAGTCAGGAGAATGGAAGCTGTTTCTCCTAAGATTTACAGAGAGATAGGTCTGGGGAACATACTCTTGGTGTGTTCATTCTCTTCTCCTGCACTGTTTTAAGATCATTGTTTAGAAGCACCTGGAGGACTTCACAGACATATCCTGTTGAAGGGCTTATGTCATGCCACTATCAGAATAAACTTCATATAGGTGGGCTCTCTTTGTCCCTGGGTTATGGTCTGTGTAACCCTCTTTGGTTATAAACTTCTTAGGCAAATAGAATATTCAGCTTTAATATGGGAGCAGAAAAACAACATGTAAGATGAAAAGAGAGAGAATGAGATGGCAGAAAAGAGGAGGATCAGGGTGAAGCAGAAAGAATAAGTGAGAGGGGCAAAGAAGAGAAAATTAAATTGAACACTATGGGTTTTTTCAGCCTTCTGATTTTCTTTATTTTTTTCTTTTTTTAAAATGTTTCTGATGCTAAATGTAAAAAAATGTTGATTCTGAACTGAAGTTGCATACATACAGTAATATATATATCTTTCAGCTAATACTGAGAAGTGTGTTACAATAGAATTTTTATTGTGCAGTTGGTTTTGTGTCGTATTTTTTATACAACCTTGAACATATTCTCTGTATTGCAAACGTTTTGACAATTACTGGGTTTTTTTGTTTTAAATGAACAGCTTGAATGTATAAAATACTAAATTAATTTAAAATTTAAAGGGTTGCATTGTTATTTTTTATCATGCAAAACAGCAATTCATGCAACTGCAGAAAATGTACTACTGAAAATATTTGTCATAAAGATAAAATTGACTTCTTTGTAGAGAAATACAATTTTCCTTTTATTTTATGTTTCTTTCATTTTATTTGTAAGAGATGAGACAGGAAGACCAGGGTACCATGAATCATTGTATGATGCTCTTCAGTCTTTACGAGATAAGGAATTCTCTGCTTTCTATGACAGTCTTAAAAATGCCAGGTAACTATGCAAATATTGTGCTGTTAGAGAGAGAGATGGAGAGTGTGTGTGTTTGTAGTCACAGGTTATATATAAAAGACTATTACAGGGGTTTATGGCCTTAAATTAAGACTCATGCATAGAATAAAATTAATGCTTCTGGACTGCAACTTCATTTCTAAGTTTTTTAACCTAAATTTATGCGTATACAATTTGTGTGCTAATTGAATGCATTTCCTGTATGTCCCTTACTTTGCAGTCGTCTTAAGTGGATTTGAATGCTGACTACTCTTCTTTAGCTGAGCTATCACATAGACTTTGGAGTTTATATATGTTTACCGTGTTTTCATTTATTGACAAACTTAATTTTTTGAACTTTAATGGTAATACAAAATAATTCCAAATTGAATAGTTTTGCTGTTTGAAGTTTGTTCACTGTGTGGAAATTGTTATGGATATTTGGATTACTTGTGGATATTAAAAAAACAATTTACTGTTTCTCTGTTAAATCCATAGAGTGAATGAAGTAGAAGAGCTCTGCAAAGGCAGTCTTGAGTCTGTTTATTCATTATATCCAACTCTTTGCAGACTACAGCTAATTGGAGAGTTGGAAAATATAGGTCTGCTGTTCTCCAGGTATTTTTTAAAGCTTGTTTCATATTCCTTTCTCAGTTTTCAGGATTTTTGGTAATCAAGTCTAGCACAAAAATAAAATTACCTCAACAAATTTTATTCATTAATATCTCAAACTTCATCTTAAAAATTATATGGATTTTAGCTTTACTATGTGAAGACAAATCTAGATTCTCTCTATTTCTAGACTGGATTTATCTGTGGTCTAGTCTTAATTATTTGATATTATGCCAATATTTTATTTTTAATAATTGTTTTCTTGCCTTTGTTTTGAGTTCCCTGGTATACTCCATGGTAGTAGTCATATTTCCTAGCATTTGGTTTACTAAAGTAACTGACTTATCCTTTCTAGTTTCCTTTCTAAAAACATTTTCCATTTCCTTGATGATACCCATAGATATATTGAAAGTTGTTTCAGTTTGATTCACTTTCTTCATGGACCACTGTTATGATCATTATTCTACCTGAATTCTTAACATTGCTTTTTAATCATAAGAAGGTACTTACCTCTGTAGTGCTATTAACACTGAATTTTTTCTGTTACAGTTGTATCAGTTTGGTAGCTTGTAGTCATCCTACATTCATTTAGCATGTCCAGGACCTTATGAACCATTGCTATTTGCAGTTAATGTGAGAAAATAATACATATAATGACAACCTACACAGCTACAATGTCACAGTTCGGAATTTATTCTTATATTAATCCATGTATGTCCTATATAATAAAATAGGAATCTTGGTCTCTGATCTTTTAAGTAGCCCTGTGTTTGAATGCAATTCCCTTTGCTGATGGACCTTTAACACAACAGTTATTGATGCTTAATCAAGAATGTTTACAGTGGAGTTGTTCACCTTGCTAATGTTGATCTCTTGATCTTCATGTTTGTTAAAACTGGAAGCCTGCCAGTTTGTTCTCCGTATTAATCATTGTAGGGTCTTATGGACTGTTTCTTGGTTTTGAACTGTAGACTGTGAACTACCTTGGTAGTTTACTTTTGTTACTCATCTTGCATTTCACTAATACTTAGCGAGAGTTAATAACAGGTCTTTTTTCTTTTGGTAACAATTGCAGATCTGTTACGACTCAACAACTGAATGATATTTATTTGAAATGGCAGAGACAGTCCCAGCTTCTTAAGGACAGTGACTTCTGTTTCCAGGAACCTATCATGGCTCTGCGCACTGTAATTTTGGAGATCTTGCTTGAAAAGGAGAATGAAAATACAAAAAGAGAATGTATTAAAGACATCCTGACCAAACATCTGGTGGAACTCTCTAGATTGGCAAGAACGGCTAAAAATACACAGGTAACAAATTCCAGGAAAGATCAGTGACGGATGTTTAGTGTTTTAGTTTATAAAAGGACTTCATTTTTTAACAGTACTCAAGATTAACTGTATTCTAAGTTTATTCGATGAATCAATTAGCTGGAGACTTAAACTATGTAGAACTTATTCATAAATTGTATTTATGGGCATGTTTTCTGAATTTTGTTTGTAACTGTAAGCTACTCTGAAGCAGATAATATAAAATGAAATTTTTAGTGAAGAATGCTCTTACAGCTCTGTTACTTTCGTTTGGTGCAGTTTTATATATCCAGCTTTCACTTGCATCATACTGTTGTAGTGTTCCAGAGTGAAGCTGCAGAAAAAACTCCATTGTATCTGTATATTTAGCTTTGTCTTCAAGGTTTTATACTCTTAAAGCACCATTGCACTGTCATAAATCTTTCTCTGTGAATGACTTAATGGGATTTGCAGTAGCAGTGGTTTCGGCAGCTGCTAGTGCATTTAAGGTCCAGAGTCAGCCTTAGTTTGTTCTAGGTACTGCATCTGAAGGAGTAACTCAACAAGAATTTATAGAGCAACAATATCCTCCAAGAACCTCTGCAGAAAATAGTTTCAGCTAAATATATAACCTGGAAAGGTGTTTAAAAATTCACACATGTGAAACTATATTAAACTTTGATTTCAGGAAGGTTCTAACTCTTTTTGTGCATAATGATGAAATCAGTAGAGCAGCTGTCTTTGGTTTCATAAATTTGCAGGGTTTACTTAGTGCCTCCAGAATTGTTTGGGAAAATTACTTCTTCAGAATTTTTTTATCTCATGCCCGCCCAGCCGCTAACACTGTGGTGATGAGTGTCCTGTAAGAGCCGCAACAAAAGTTAATTTTTTTTTCACTTTGATTTTTAGTTACAGAAAAAGATTAAAATTGTGGTGCTGTATTTTGGGAGGATTAGAAGGTTCTGAAAGATTGAGCCAATGTGTTTCTGCTATTGTTCCAGCCTCTTCAGTGTTGCAGGACATCTGCAACCTTTGGGGTATGCTTCTGGGCCTTATCAGTCTTTCAAACCATGGGCTGATAACCCTTTCCTTTTGGCACGCTAGTAGTTGAAAACACTAAGTGTCTGGATGTCGGAGTTTTTGAGGAAGCACTCTGCAACTAAGGGCTTTTCTTCCTCTTTGGTGCCACTACCATCTGTCAGGAGAAGGAAGAGTGTGCCATACGGAGTCATCACACTGACTACTAATGGAAGTAACCAAACTTACATTGTCATTTACAGGCATTCTTACATTTTAATTGCTGACCTTGCTTATTTAAAAGTTTGATTGATTTGGTTATTGGTTGGACAATTTGTGAAAATACACTTTAGTCTCAATCTTTGACGTTGTTAGAAAGATAGTTTGCTCTTTTTACTATCATAGTGACATTAGATTGCTAAATAATGAGGATGTTACTTCACTAGTGATATGAGTGAAGAAGTAGGCATGCAAAAGAATTAGTGTATGATGGTGCCATTTTTCTTAATATTTTTCTGTGGTCTTTTAGGATGTAATAATAATCACTAACCTAAAATTATAAATCAGTCATTTCAGTAGGTGCCGATTGTAGAATTTCTATAGTTTATACCTCCAAATAATTCAAAACATTAAACATTGATACTTTATTTTGGGGGTTGTGAAGTTTAATTCCGTAGTCTGTTTTTGTTGCAAATCAGGATTTTCTGCAAGTATATAGAAAAACAACTTCATCTCTTTGCCGCAAATAAATTCTCAGCATTGGGTAGGCAGAATATGCTGCACAGTAGATCGAATGAAGGTGCAGTTTAAAAACAAAACTTGTTGTGAGATACATGTATTTCACTTAAAGAATTGTTTATAATGTTTTTTTCAATTTCAGCTTCCAGAAAGAGCTATGTTTCAGATCAAACAATACAATCCAACAGGATATGAAGTTTCTGAATGGCAACTAGAAGAAGCCCAGGTTTTCTGGGCTAAAAAGGAAGAGAGTCTTGCACTGAATATTCTTAAAAGGATGATAAAAAAATTAGATGCAGATTGGTTTCAGGTATGTGTTATATAATGTATAAACTTATGGGAATTAAATTATTTAAGATCCTATTTTCACTTTCCAAAGTTTTCCCTTGGAAGAAGATTAAAGGGCTGTCTGCAATATTACTAAATCTGGTTTGTACTCTCAAAATGTCTGAAAGCAAAAAAAATCTGTATTAGCAAATCTCATCAAGGTTTTCAAAGCAAGTCTGCAAGAGTGGCAAATGTTAGAATTCATTATTTATTATTTTGCTTCAAATGCCACCACTGTGAAATGTATAGCTTTTTAAAAATCAGAGATTATTTCCCTTGATAAAAAGTTAACTTGTTTTAAACAAAACTGTTACGTACAGGTGTATCATCTTCTTCTGTGCCAATAGTTAAAGAAACTAATGGCCAAGCAGGCTTATTTAGGCATAGAATCACAGAATCACTTAGGTTGGAAAAGACCCTTAAGATCATAGAGTCCAACCGTTAACCTAACACTGCCAAGTCCCACTAAACCATGTTCCCAGGCACTGCATCTCCAGGTCTTTTAAATATCTCTAGGGATGGAGTATTTCTTGTAGTGAGGGGTCCAAAACTGAACACAGTATTCAAGGTGCGGCCTCACCAGTGCCGAGTACAGGGGGACGATCACTGCTCTAGTCCTGCTGGCCACGTGATTTCTGATAGATATTATGTTGGGAAATATAGTAATGTACAGGAAATATAATAAAGTACATGTTTTTGTTAGAAGAAGAAGAATAAAGATTTTATCTCCAGTCCTTATTCTGTAAAAAAAGACTAATACAGGGATACACTAATAATGTATTTTATGCTAAAGAAGCACACCTCTGTTGCAGGTGTTTTCCTGATGTCTGTAGGGAATCTTTGTCCAAAGGTAGGAGTATGAGTTGAGGCTTCTATTTCAGTGGGCCTGAAGCTGTATCACAAAGTGTACAGAAATTCCAGGCAAGTTTTTGACCGATAAACATTCACTACTGTACCTCAGACTTCTTTGTTCCTTGAACTAATCCATTATCAAGGAACATAGATATGAATGGGGATGCTGTTTCACGTCTTTGAATCTTCCCCATTTTACAAGCACACTGAGCTGTGAGTTTTATGTTGTACTTCTGAAAACGGAACCTTACCTCAAACAGGGGAATGTTTTCTCATCAAATTTGACTTCAGCAAGTGCCTCTGAATCTTAGTTATCTTAGATCTTTTTGTAAGCTTTCTGAAAAATTATGTCACTTGATGTGAAGGAAATACTACATTTCCATCTCCAGTTCGGAACTGAAACAAAAATCCCTCTCTCCTATCTCAGTAATGGCAATACGAAGTTCCTAAGAAAAAATGTGAAGACTAGTTGGGCTGTATAGCCAGAGTACTCCCCCAGACTGATTTGTAGCACAAGAACTTCCTGAACCAGAGGTAGTTTCTTTGTAGGCAATTCCTTCCAATGTTTTTTTTTTATACCATAAATTTGTCCAGTCACTTTTCGAGTCTGTGTAAGCTTTTAATATCCAAGCAAACCCTACAACAAGGAGTTTCACAGCTTAATTCACACAGGTTTAAGAGCCACTTGTTTTGTTGATTTTGAACCCCTTATCTCTATTTGATGTTAGTTCTGGTCTTGGAAAAAACACTGAACACATTCCCTGTCTCCATTCTCCATAGTGAGGTAACATTTTATAGTTACATTTCCAAACAGGAATAACTGTTTCAAAGTCCATCATTGTATACAAGAAGTCTTTCTCCCCCCTCTCATGCATCACTTAACTTTAGGTTTGGGTTTTTTTGTGCTGGTAATTTCATCAGGTTTTTTTCATTCCATTTATTGTCCTGTATTTTTTGTCTGCGGTTCTTCAGTCTGTCTTTGTTTTTATCACCTTGAAGAACTCTGTCATCACCAGATTTTGTGTTCACTGCTCATCACCTTCTCAAGTTTAATATCTTTTGAACAGCACAGATGACTTGATCTTTGGAGGCTTTTCACTGGTGACCTAACTCTACTGTAAAAAGTGGCCCATGTATTTCTGTTTCTGTTGCCTATCTTAGTTCTTTTTGCCTCCAAGAATCATGCATTTTAGTTTTTACGACTTAGTTTCAAGAGTCTTTTGTAGAAGAACCATGTCACGTGACTGTTGGATTCTGTTGGAGTAGGCTGAATCATACAGATCTTCCTTTGCTTGTTGAGTTCTTCAAGAAGTTCAGTTGAGTTGGGAAATGGGATACATCTGAGGATGCTAAGAGAGTTGGCTGACATCATGTCAGAGCCACTTTCCTGTCATCTCT
The DNA here is from genome assembly GCF_000737465.1 of Haliaeetus leucocephalus. Classification (NCBI taxonomy): domain Eukaryota; kingdom Metazoa; phylum Chordata; class Aves; order Accipitriformes; family Accipitridae; genus Haliaeetus; species Haliaeetus leucocephalus. The sequence goes on from NW_010972787.1 coordinate 191,191, forward strand.
GAAAGGTCATGGAGATCAGGGGAAGTCCTGATGACTGGAAGAGAACAATCACACCCATCTACAAAAAAGGGATAAAAGCAAGATCAGAAACTGCAGAGCAGTCAGACTCATTTCAGTCCCTGGGAAAATTACAGAACAGGTCTTTCAGGAAGCTATTGCCATGCACATGAAGGAAAAGGAGGTGGTTTGGAAAAGCCAACCGAAATATACTATCATGCTTGACCAACCTGGTTGTCTTCTGCAGTGAAACAGTTTGCCCAGTAGACATGGGACGAGCTGTGGATGTCATCTACCTTGATTTTTAGCAAGGCATTTGACACAGTCTCCCACAATATCCTTCCTGACAAGCTGGTAAGATACAGACTGGATAGGTAAGATCACAAGATGGGTGGAAAACTGGCTAAACTGCTGAGTTCAAAGGGTGGTTGTTGATGATTCAAAGGCAGCCTGGTAGCCAGTCAGAAGTAGTGTTCCTTAGAGTTTGTTATGGGGTCAGATACTATTTTTATAACTGAGATCTTTATGACAGGACTGAATTTCCTCACCAAACTTGCAGATAACAGCAAACTGGAAAGAGAGAGAGAGATTCTGGAAGGAGGAGCGACCAGTCACAGAGACCTCAATAGTTTGGAAGATTGTGTTGATAAGAATTGCGTGAGATCAGTGGAAGTCCTTCACCTGGGACAGAATAATCTCAAGCACCATTACAGGGAGGAGTCTGACTGGCTGGGGTATACTTTTGCCAAAAAGAACCTGGGGGTCCCAGTGAACAGCAAGCTAAAAGGATTCAACAGTGTGCCCTTGTAGCAGTGAAGGTGAACCATATCCTGGGCTGCATCACCAATCTACTGTAGGCAGTAGATTAGGAAGTGTGATTATTGTACTCTATTTGGCAGTTCTTAGCCCACACCTGAGATAATGTGTCCAGTTTTGGTCCACGGTTTAGAAAGAGACATTGAAAAATAGGAGAGGATCCAGCAGAGGGCCACCACAATGATTAGAGGGTTGGAGAACTTAGCAAAGGAATAAAGGTTGTAGGGATTGGGTTTTTTCAGCCTTAAGAACCGAAGAAGGCTCAGGGGGATCTAGTCACAGTCTTCCAATACCTGAAAGGTAGGTATAGTGAAGATGGAGGTAACTGCTCACAGACACACACAGTGAAAGGACAAGAGGCAATGGCACAAGTTGTTTCAAGGGAAATTCCATCTGGATATGCGAAGAAAATTCTTTACCACTAGACACTGTGAACAGGTTGCCCAAAGAAGTGATGGAATCTCCCTTGCGGGAAATGAATAGTCAAGAGTCAGTTTAGGAGAGTCCTGGAAAACTTAATCTAAAGCCCTGCTTTCAGCAGAAGCTTGGGCCAGATGGTCTCCAGAGGTTCCTTCCAGCCTCAACTTTTCTGTCATTCTATGATGTCCTTTTACAAAAGCTATTGTGGCTTTTCTTCATATTAATCCATCTGCTTTTTTTGTGGGGGTTTTTTTGCTAATTTATCTACACCTGATAAGAATCTTATTGACTTGTGCTTGCCTGGAACTTGTTAAAATATTGGTGTCGCATCTGCCACCTGCCACTCCTCTTATATTAAGGCAGTTTTAAGTAAAAGCTTTTATACCTCTCTTAGTAGTTCAGTTATTTCACCTGTGAATTGCTGTAGACCTTTTGAAAAATACATTCTGATACTGGAGAGTTGATAGTTTTCATTTTGTCTGTTCGTTCAGTAGCCCTTGCTGTTGACACTTCAATAGCAGTCAGACCTTCAAATCCCTCATAAATAAAAGCTTTGCAGTGAGACTCTTCAGGCTCTTCCACAGTGAACACAAATGCAAATAATTTTTTTTTTCTGCTTTATCTTCTCAGAGTGCTATTTGTTTTATAACTCTATTGTCTTTTTATCAAGTGGACTGTCTAGTGGCTAGCTGCTCCTAATATGTTTAAAAAAAATGCTTTTTTATTGTTTGTTGAGTCTTCAAATTGTTTGGGTTTTTTGGACAGCCTGATGGTGGGGTTTTGTTTTGGTTTTTTTATTTGATAGGGTATTTTATGATTTGTTTAATATATTTTCTTTTTCACTTGGACAAAACTTCATTTTGTGTACTGATGTGGTAAAAATGTCTTCATTGTTGTTACCTTTGTGTTTAGCTATGATGGCTTGCTTTGAGTATTTTTTGGAGGGTAATAAACAGTCACTTTGAATCCATATACATTATTAAGGAATATCACACTTCAGAAAAGCTAGAGAATTTTGGGCCAAGTTCTCCATATGTACGTATCAGGACAAAATCAAGAGTTGCTACTCCTCTTTTGATTTGCATGCTTGCTCCATGAATCAGTTGATGGGGGCATCCAAAAATTAGTCCTTCTCTCACCTTCCAGTTTTAAGTTTACCCTGTCCACATAAGATTTTGTGGTTTTGCAGCCTATGATATCCTTCAGTATTTCACAGTCATTGTTGCTGTCTTGATCAGGTCATCTTTAATATGTATCCTATACTAAAAGTATTTTGGAAACTTGTCCTACTGTACAGTTAAAGTTGAGTTTCCAATCTGGAGGCAAGTCCTTTGGAAACCTGCCCCACCATCTCCTCAGAGCACTTTTAACCAAGTTTCCATGTAGAGGTCTGTCTGAAAAATTTAAAGATCACACACAGTTACTGCCATTCCTGAGTGTTTCCTATGGAGCATACTATGGTACTTCAGACTAAATGGGGATATTAGAAAATACAATTCTGGAAACGTGCTGTGAATTTATTTAATTTTTCTTAAATTTTGTCATTGTTTTATTCTGTTTTTCATTGTTCAAACTGTAAGGTATTTAAAATATGTGCTCTTCTTTAGTCTACATAGAATGTGAATGTGATTTAAGGTTATTGACTACTGTAAATGTAGATGGTAAATGACTGTAGATATTACATATAATAGGCCCAAGTGATTGAATTATATTCAGGGTTTGAAAGCTTTATAAATTGCCTAACTCATATGTAAAAGGTGTTTTTATTTAATGCCTCCCTCTTTTTTCTTTTTTTCCCAAAACTTGCTTTCTCAAAGGTTGAGAATGATCCTCGTATGAAATTGATGTACACAGAGTGTCTGAGGCTATGTGGAAGCTGGTTAGCAGAAACATGCTTGGAAAACCCTACAGTCATCATGCAGAAATACTTGGAAAAGGTGCATCCAGTCTTTGAAATGTGCAGTCTTTGAGATAATGCTGTGCTAAAATATGGTGTTAAAATGTCAAATTTTTCAATGCAGCCTTTGTTTTTCTGGATTGAAATTATGGTTTCTTATAAAGTATTATAGTTTCACATAGTATTGTGTAATACTGTAATTTTATAAAATATTCAGAATATATGTTTATAGAATTCACAGTGAAACTTCTGTGCAATATTGGCTTAGGAGTGCAGTGATTGCAACTATTAGTCCAGTTTTCCTTTCCTATTCCACTCCATCCCCATCTTTCCTTTCCTTCTCAGGACAGATCATTCACTTACCGTGTTTTCAGTATGGGCATTCTATTTGTAACATTCTCTTTCCAGGTGCTGGAAACTCTTGTTCTAGTGTTTCAAAGTACTGTAATTTTTTTTTAACTCTTAGTCAATAATAGAAGCATTTTTATTATATTTGTCCAGTCTGCATTTCTTTATTTCATGCTAATTTGTGAAACTCTACATAGTTGCTTTTCTCTGTTACTCTCTACAGGCTTTCTTCACTCTGATGATTTGAATCAATGACTTTCACATATAATTTCCTTTTCTTTTGGGCACTTTTTGGCCTGTCTTTTATTTATTCTCACCATCTTATATTGTAAGGTTGTAAAATTATTGTAAAACTTCATGCCTAGTTACTTTAAAAGATAGATAGCTGTAGGAGACTCCTGTATGGTTATTAAAGCTGTTTCATACAGGATAATCTTTTTGACTGTTTGCACTAGAACACTCCTCAAATATTAAATTCACTTAGGAGAAAAATACTCAACCTGGTAGGTTTTATTTTGTATGCATATATATTCCATCATAGGCAACATTAAATAACCTGTTTGAGCAGATGACCCTGCTTGAGCAGGGGGGTTGGACAAGATGACCTCCAGAGGTCCCTTCTAACCTCAACCATTCTGTTTTTCTGTGATAATAGAGTTTAATCAAGTATTACGCAGCACTATTAATCTGATTATCAGTCTTACCATTATTGTAACTTCCCTTTTAGGCTGTGGAAATTGCTGCAAGCCACAGTGGAGACAGCAGTGATGAGCTGAAGAAAGGAAAGATGAAGGCCTTCCTGTCTTTGGCTCGTTTCTCAGATAATCAGTACCAGCGAATTGAGAATTACATGAAATCTTCAGAGTTTGAAAATAAGCAGGCATTACTGAAGAAGGCCAAAGAGGAGGTTGGCCTCTTCAGGCAGCGTAGATTTCAGGCAAATAGGTGAGCATTCAAATGGAGAGGTGGCTACTATGGAGCTATTAAAGGCTCCATCTTTACTAATTCTCTGGGCAAGTGGTACAGCATGGGTCACATCTCTACAGCTGAATTTTTCCTTCTCCACAAAACAGTGGTCAAATCTGTAGTGCTTGTTGCAAATAGTTTCTGAACTGTGCCTGAACATGGTCTAGGAGAGTGCTAGGCAGTGTGGTCCAAAGCTAAGCCAAGGAATGTTACAGCAGTTAAACAGTATGGATGATCATGGGCCAGAATTCACATTTATTCCCTGGATCTGTTCAGTCTATTTGACAGGGAAAAGATTACAGAGTGGAAATAAATGAGTTTGAGATTTTTCTCCATTACACATTTGGTGAAAGAGTAGAATTCATCTTAATACAGAATTCTTAAAGATTTAGTAAGAACAATTGCAAGTGAGTGGATAAAATTGAACCTCAGCTGTTGGAAACTGAAGTCTTTACACAAATGATCTGGACTGGATATTCACATTTACACCAATATTGAGATTAAATCATTAAAAAGAAAAAAGACACTGACTGAAAATTTACTTAGAGGGGTGGGTCTGTGTGGACATACACCAAAGCAATAACTTCCACAATTTGGTTTCTCGGTTGTTTATTTTTCTGTGCTTGTACATACAAAACAAGTTTAAAAAATGTTAAATTAGTAAGAGAACTAGGGACGGCCTTGCTGTAAGTTCATTAAGAGATAATTTGTTGTTTAAAAATAATGTCTGTTCATATAGGTATACAGTGAAGGTTCAGCGAGAACTTGAACTGGATGAATGTGCCATACGTGCTCTAACTGAGGATCGTAAGCGTTTCTTGTGTAAAGCAGTGGAGAACTATATCAGCTGTTTACTAAGTGGAGAAGAATATGATATGTGGATCTTCCGACTCTGTTCTCTATGGCTTGAAAATTCTGGAGTTGATAGAGTCAATGAAATGATGAAGGTATATGTCTGCTGTTGCCTTTCCTTATACTTTGACATTAAATTATCCATCTTTCTTCTCCTTCTCATCCTATGTTTCTAGAAGATGAATTATAGTACTGTGCAGTGTACTTTCCTATGTATCTCCTTAACAGTTCCCTCAAAACTTGTTTTTTTCAGTCATCATTGCTCATCAGTTAGTTTTTCATCAGTGAGAGCTGTAATTCTCAATGCATTTTAATTTAATTTAATTCAATTTAGCATTTTAATTTGACAAGTCTGTATGATTAAGCATATTTCATGATCTTTCACTGTTGTCACCTTGTTCTTTACACACCTTGGATACTACCCATCTTCAACATCCTTTAGTACGTTATTCTACTTTATATAATACATACTTTTAGGTGAAAGGATATGCTTTGAGATTGTATAACACAGTAGCTGGGGACCAGTAAAGTTCTCATTCTCAGGCTTGTTCTATCATTTCTAGAATCATGCAAGAAATCTGCTAGTTCCTACCTAATGATCTGTGTATAACAGAAATCTGTATAATTTAATTATTTGCTTTGTATTATAATTAACTTTGAAAAATATAAAGTGTTCCTTTACTCACATTTTTAACACACAATTGTTTCTTGTCTTAAACTAGATTGTAATTTTTTTTTTCGATTAGGATTGTCTCTTGCCACAAAGAATCTAGAAATTAATTCTCAATCAATGTATCTAAGAGCTGCTCTAATATAATAGAAAATAGTTTTCTTATGAAGCACTTGTAGAATTTAGGGCACAGGGACCAAGATGATGTGATACTCACTGGATTGCTATTTGATCACACAGCAATGATTACTCTCAATTTAAAAAAGAATGCAAAACCAAAATTGCTAGCTCTTACCTGGTATTTTGTTATTAGCTTTGTGTGTGTGTGTGTGTTTAGTGCAGCTTTCTAACTGAATTTTCTCTACTACAGAAAAATGCAGAGAAGATTCCTTCATATAAGTTTTTGCCTCTGATGTACCAGCTGGCTGCTCGGATGGGAACCAAGAGGATGGGTGGTTTAGGATTTCATGAAGTTCTGAATAATGTAATTTATGCTTTTTATATCTAAAGATATTTTGCTTGGCTTAGTAGTGCATACTTCTAAAAAATATGTATCTTCCTTTGTGCAGTTGTAGCTAAATGAGTTATGTAGGTGACATAGGTGTATTAAAAATGAGTGATGCAAAATCAGTATAGTGGGGGGAGAAGGGGAGAGGATTGGAGACTTTTTTCCTTGCTACTTAATTGATTTTCTTGTTGTAGAATAGTCTTATGCAGGTATAGGAATGTACTTTGAATGTACTTTAGTTGTGGAAATACCATCGAAGTATTACTCTGTTTTTCTTATTAGGAACCTTAGAAGTTCAAAAGAATTAATAGTGTTAATTAAGTAATTTTTTTTCTTCTGTACAGTTTTCAATATTGGGATCTTTTTGTTTTTCTTGACAGCTAATGTCTAGAATTTCAATGGATCATCCACATCATACTTTGTTTATAATATTAGCTTTGGCAAATGCTAACAAAGATGAACTCCTCACAAAACCAGATGCAATAAGAAGAAATAAGTTAATTAAAAATGCACCGAAAGAAATCTCCCAGCTTGATGTGGTGACTACAAAAAAATTCTATTCTGTTAATCACATTCAGTCTTTTCATTTTGTTAAAAAATGGAAAAAAAAAAAGTCAAGGGGTATTTTAGTGTAGAGCTCATCAGCTGACATTTGTTAAGAAAGAGTAGGAGGAAGAAAGTACTTCTAATAATTAAAAAAAACTCCTTTTGCACATACATTGATAATTATTATTGAAGGAAGTAATTATGGGATGGAACAAATCATGGTTAACGAGTCCTTGATGTGTGATTCTGTAAAAGGCAGTTTAGATGCAACAAAGACTTGAGTGGGTTTATTTTTAAAAGTACGTACTGAATTGAGTATTTTTTCTGCTTTGAGTAATAACATCTGTTCTAAGTAAGTATTTAGCCTTGTGTGGGATATCTTTTGTTCCTTTATATGATCTTTATATGTTAAAAGCCATGATGATAGGTAATACTGAACTGTGCCTTCATGTTAATGTTGTTACAGCTTAATTTTTGTTGGAACCTGTCTTTGGAATCATCTCATATCTAGATTAATGCCCCTTCTTTCCCCCATCACTATAGGCCTGGCATGGTTGTTTGTCATTACACTCTTACTTCGTACACTGATACAATTTTTCACCACATTTTTATGTGGCTTTTTTTCATCTTTCTCTCAGATTTGTAGTTCTTTTGTGGTCCCACCCTTAGGAGTAGGATTGTGCTAAACTCAACTAAGTCTCTCAGAGTTAGGCATGATTTTTGCCTTTTCTGTACAGGCTTTTTTTTCCAGTTGGAAGGAAATAACGGAAGCAGGAAGATGGTGGAAGAACATCCAAAACTGCCTGTCCCTTTTTCTGAAGAATTTTTTGCACTTTGCCGGGACAGATTTGCTCCTTCTCCATCCCCAATAATTTTCTACTTTACTCATTATCTCAGATTAGACAACACAGAACTTTTCTTCGAATTATTTTTGTTCATATCAGGCTGTCCATTATTGCAATTTTCTCTGTTTTCATAGGATGTATCTCAGTTGTACTTACTTGACTGCATGTTATGATGCATCTTTAATCTTACGAGGTACAGTTTGCAAGATCTGATATTTGTATTCTGTTGGATTTTTTAGGACAGAATGGAGGCTGCTAGCAATATAATCAGTATCATAAGAAAAAGGAAAGCTCATATGGTTAGAGGCGTTGAAGCACTTTGTGATGCTTACATCACATTAGCAAATGTAGATGCTACTCCATGGAAATCTCAAAGAAGTAAGTCTTGGAAAAATTATTTTTGTTTTTAATAGTGAAGATATGTTTTATTTTCTTGGATTAAAAAGTGTATTTCTAAGTATTGATGTTTAGTTAAAGGAGATACTGTGCTAGCAGTGTGTCCTGTTTTTGATAAATGTAGAACTTAGTTTGGATCAAAAGTCATAGTAATTACTTGCACTGTAAGGTTCAGACTTTGAGTATGAAACTCCAGACAACTCCAGTTGTCCCGTGGTCATCATCAGCTCGACAGACATGTGCAATGAGGTTTTGGGTCCCAAAAGCAATGTAAGCTGGGTTTTGTGAGCTTTGATGTGTGTTTATAGTTCTGAATTTAAAAACACAAATTCCTTTTAATTACAGAAGGAATAAGTATTCCAGCTGACCAGCCAATTATTAAACTGAAGAACTTGGATGATGTTGTTGTTCCTACCATGGAAATTAAGGTGACTGAAGTTGAAATAAATACACACTATGATATCAAATCTTAGAATCAACTTCAAATTTTTATAATGGCAGCCAGGGCATATATTTCTTCATCAGATTCCCATGCTCTTTACAGGTCAGCCTACCAGGGGTACTTTCCTGTTAGATGGGAGATGCAATGTGAGATGCTTTCCTTAGGCTTTAGAAGACCTTGACCCCAAGTCTTACACTTGCTGGATAGTGGCTTATTGTGTGAAGATGGCTTTGCCACTGTTACCACTGACTAGCCTTTCATTATCAAAGGGGGTAGCAAGCTACCTAAATCCCAGAGAGGATCTGACTTTGTAAGTGCTAGCTCAGAGTTTCAGGGGGGCACTTAATGTCCAGAAAGTTGTGAGAATTAATAGATACGCCTCTTCAGCTGTTCTTAAATGGCCAGCTTATGTGTCTTTACCATTCAGTAATGGTGAATAACGCATTCCCATTAGCATAAGTGGTCGATTGTATGGGTGCACTCATTCTTAGATACCACATGCTCTACCTAGGAAACTTACCAGTTTCAGGAGTGTAGAGTTGTTTTTTGGGCCAGCCACCTAAAATGTACATCTCATGAAGCCAAACTTCCCTATGTTGAAGTCCCTCAGGCTATGTCTATAAAGCTAAATAAAACCAAGCCAAGGGACATTATGCCCTTTGACTTCAGAGGCCAGAAATTGCCACTCAAGCTAAATAGCATTTGTTTGTAGGGCTCCTGTTGGTCCCAGGTGTTGGTCCTTTGTATGACTTGACAGTTTCTTTGCCTTTCTTCTTCTCCAGTACTAACTATCTGAAATAGTTGAAGGTCTGCGATGTAAACAGCTGGAGTGATATTTCCTTATAGCTAACTGAGTAGGGTTGCTTTGTGGCATGAGGATATGGAGGATGGCTGAAGATACAGATCCTGTAGATTTTAACAATTTTAGGATTGTAGATTGAGTTTGTTTGCCGCCTAATGAAAGCCTAATGCCCCCCAGCTGTACATGAACATTTTCTAGAGACAGTGCTAGTTGGGACAGGCTGAAATTGTGTCAGAGCTTGTTTAGTGGAAGTCTGCAGCACCGTGTCCCCTCTACCAATGAGGTGAACAAGGAGGAATCAAACTCACTCCTTTGCTCAGCATATTTTTGTAGCCTTTGTGGGTATTATCCTTGTAGATGATGGTATGCTTATATTAATATTTAGCATATAGTCTGCTAATGAGGTTTGCAAACAACTCATTACCACTTTCTCTGAGTGAAATGGAGGTAATATTTGTATTAATTTTAAACTAATTTATAATTTCAGGTGGATCCCACAGGACGCTATGAAAATTTGGTGACAATAAGGTCTTTTAAGCCAGAATTTCGGTTAGCAGGAGGCCTGAATCTGCCTAAAATAATAGATTGTGTAGGGTCAGATGGTAAAGAAAGGAGGCAGCTGGTAAAGGTAAGTTCTGTCAGTTGTAATGACATCTCAGACACTTGGCATGTAGAAATTTTTTTTAAGTTCTTGTGTCAGTTTTCTCATGTATCACTTCTGTACCATGAGCAGACTTTTCACAGCTCAGTGTCAGTTTTCTCAGTGCAGGAATGCTTTAATAAAGGAAATTACAAAGTAATAATAAGTAATATAACAACAACAACAACATCATAATAATAATATCTAATAATAAGTAATAATATTTAATATTTTTGTAACTATTTTTCAGTAATGCATGTAATATACAGTAGCTTACCTGACAGCAACCAGATCTTGCGTGGTCATGCCTCAAGGAGTGACCTGGACTGTACAGCAAGTAAAAGCCATCAACATTTTGTGTTAAATACCTCTGTTTTTCTTTCTTCCCCATATAAAAAGAATTAAAATTCAGAGACAATCAAAAACATGCACATAGAAACACAAATCTCTCAAAAAATTTATTTCTCATTAAACTCAATTGATTTCATTCTGTCTCTCTTTGAATGTAAACATTCAGCAGCTGCTAGGAGAATTCTGTTTTGCTGTTAAGTATCGGGTAGTTTTGCAAGTTTTAAAGAGAAGCATAAATCGCTAGATCTGCGTCCAATAATCAGAACTGCAGCGCCAACTGATGCTGCTTCAGCTGTGTGCTGGATTGCTAAATATGGTGAATGAAACATCCATTTTTTTAAAAGGGTACCGTGAGGCAGGTAGGTCAATTGAAACCTTAATCAAATAACATTTGTCAAAAAAAAGAAGAAAAAGGTGATGTTTTAAGTTAATGATGGTTCTGTTTAAGCAGCTGAGCACTATTAGAAAACCAAATGCAGAGAAAAACAGTTGTTAATTACATTTTATTACAGGTGATTATTGTGGAAAAGTAACTTGTGTTTTGTGAAAATTTTTTAAATAATTTTTTAACGTTGATGAACAAGAAGTTGGATGCTGAAAAGTGTTCTTTAACTGCTTTTTCTGTTTATGCTAAAGGGGCGTGATGACCTGAGACAAGATGCTGTTATGCAGCAGGTTTTCCAGATGTGCAATACATTGCTCCAGCAAAACACTGAAACACGAAAGAGAAAATTAACAATCCGAAGATACAAGGTAACACTAAACAGCTGCTGCAGCAGAGGAATAACTGCTACCGATAAAGCATATTTCTCCATTCTCCTCTTTTTAACCCAAAGACAATATAAAAGTGTATTTATTTGTGTGTTGTTAAAATATTCACTGCTCCTTTAAGGTATGGAATAAACAATTAATACAATTTAATTATTAAAATTACAACAATTATTACAATTTAATTTTTTCTAAATCCTTAAAAAAAAATTCTGATGCCAAATATATATTTAAATACTTTTCAAAGCTTTCTTTACATGAACTTATAATTGAAAAGAAATTAAGTCATGCGCTGTCCTTGAATTGTAAGTTGCTAGTCATTAAACTTGAGCATACAAACTTGTTTATGAATTCTCATCCATTTTAGTGTTGCGATATTCCTTAATTAATAATTAATTTTAGTCTTGCAGTATTCCTTACAATTGAATCCAGAAGTCCCATCTAGTGTCCATGCAGAATTTGAATTGCAGAACTGTTTTTGTTGGAATTGGAAATACAAGAATAAATTCTTATTGTGAATGCAGAAAGTGTATTTGAACAGGAACTTTCCCCTCCTCCTTCCTTTTTATGTGCTTGGGTTTATAACAAAAGCTATGAAGGTGACCTCTGAATAAGTGCTCTCTAAGTAAAAGTTCTTGTCTTTGACAAATGAGAAATGTGCACTCCAGAATCTCTAAAGGAGCTTATCTGGATTGCTAGCATAGTTTTAAGAATTCACAGGTGGAGTTAGAGTCACGGTTTTTTGACTAATTTTCAGTGAAGACTCAGGTTTTTATGTGTGCAAAAATGAATGAGATAAAGACAGTTTAACAGTTAAAGGAAAAGCCGCACACGCAAGCAAAGCAAAACAAGGAATTCATTCACCACTTCCCATGGGCAGGCAGGTGTTCAGCCATCTCCAGAAAAACAGGGCTCCGTCACACGTAATAGTTACTAGGGAAAACAAACGCCATCACTCCAAACATCCCCCCTTCCTTCTTCTTCCCCCACCTTTATATGCTGAGCGTGATGTCATATGGTGTGGAATAACCCTTGGGTCAGTTTGGGTCAGCTGTCCCAGCTGTGTCCCCTCCCAACTTCTTATGTCCCCCCAGCCTGCTCGCTGGTGGGGTGGGGTGAGAAGCAGCAAAGCCCTTGGCTCTGTGTAAGCACTGCTCAGCAGGAATGAAAACATCCCTCTGTTATCAACACTGTTTTCAGCACAAATCTGAAATACAGCCCCATACTAGGTACTGTGAAGAAAATTACCTCTGTCCCAGCTGAAACCAGCACACTGCTACAGCAATTGAGGTAACTCAGCAGCAACCCCATGCAGCGCTACAGGCTTGGGGAAGAGTGGCTGGAAAGCTGCCTGGCAGAGAAAGACCTGGGGGTGCTGGTTGACAGCCGGCTGAATATGAGCCAGCAGTGTGCCCAGGTGGCCAAGAAGGCCCATAGCATCCTGGCCTGTATCAGAAATAGTGTGGCCAGCAGGAGCAGGGAGGTGGTTGTCCCCCTGTACTCAGCACTGGTGAGGCCGCATCTCGAGTACTGTGTTCAGTTTTGGGCCCCTCACTACAAGAAAGACATTGAGGTGCTGAAGCTTGCCCAGAGAAGGGCAACAAAGTTGGTGAGGGGCCTGGAGCACAAGTCTTATGAGGAGCAGCTGAGGGAACTGGGGCTGTTTAGTCTGGAGAAGAGGAGGGTGAGGGGAGACCTTATCGCTCTCTACAACTACCTGAAGGGGGGTTGTAGTGAGGTGGGTGCTGGTCTCTTCTGTCAGGTGGCTGGAGATAGGACGAGAGGAAATGGCCTCAAGTTGAGGCAAGGGAGATTTAGGTTAGGTATTAGGAAAAATTTCTTTACTGAGAGGGTTGTCAGACATTGGAATAGGCTGCCCAGGGAAGTGGTTGAGTCACCATCCCTGGAGGTATTCAAAAAGCGAGTTGACGGGGTACTTCAGGACATGGTTTAGTGAGCATGGTTGATGGTTGGACTGGATGATCTTGAAGGTCTTTTCCAACCTAAATGATTCTATGATTCTATTACAGCCAGTTATGAAGTGAGAAACTGTTCCCTAGGATGGAAAGCAGAGTAAGACAAACCTAATATGTTCACACAGCTACCATATGTTTGTTCCAGATTTTACTTTTTGTGTGAAATTTCCACAATGCTTGTATTATCCCATTCAAGCATAGCAAGCTGTTGGCAATCACAGGTCATTCAGAATACCAACGCAAACATGCAAATTGAGTATAATCAATAAGTTGTATTGAAGTACCTAGTAGAAGGTTCTCTGGTCTAGGAAGAAATTTGCAAGTATTTGATTGACAGAAAAACCTTGAGTGTATTTTATATATGTGTATTTAGAACATATATTGGGGTAAGCTGTATGGTTTGGAGGGGTTTTGTTGTTGTTTGTTTGGGTTTTTTTTAAAACAAACACAAATATACACCCACGCTCTGTGGCATGCATATTCATAATTGTGTGTGTATAACCCTTCCCCATGTAGCAGTGGTTTTGTTTTTACAGGTGGTTCCCCTTTCTCAGAGAAGTGGTGTTCTTGAGTGGTGCTCGGGAACAACTCCCATTGGGGAGTTTCTTGTGAATGTCAACGAGGGAGCTCACAAGAGATACAGGCCAAAAGATTATTCCAGTTATCAGTGTCAGGAAATAATGATGGTGAGTCAAAATAATTAAAGAAAAATATCTGGCTTACATTCTTTTACACAGAGGGTTGGTTTTTTACATATTTATGGAGAATTATATACTATGCTCTAAGTATATCATAATGAATATGACCAGTGGCATGAAATTAGTAGTTCTTCAAACTAATCTGAATGCAGCCTGGGAAGAGTTCTTACAAAATCAAAAATTGCTAAATGAATGACTGTTGCAGGAAAGATTTGAATATAGCTGAATCTCGAAGAAGTCTGTGAACTCTTTTCTGGAATATAAATCTATTGGAATTCCAAAGTGATCATTACAGAGACCCAACAGTGTCAGTATAAGGTTATCTGACAGATTTAAGTTTTATTTGTCATGTTTCTCATTGCATTGAAAAATCATTTTACTTTCACGAATAAACCAAAATTCTAAATACTAGTCCTTGAAAATAAAAACATGGTTTTAGAATGCAGCTGAGATGAATGTAATGTCTTAATTGCTGTTAGACAGTATGAAGGGGTCTGGCTTCTCCTCCACCATGACAGCCATGTACCTTACACCCCCCATAGTGAGTCAGCACAGGGAGCTAAGCCAAAGAAGACTAACTTTATGTAAACTGGCAGAAAAATACCTGGTTCAGTAGATACAAGTAGAGGAAGGTTCTTTCTTCTGATGGTAGGTAGCTGCTATGTGGATTCAGCTGGTTTAGTTTAGTTCCACAAACCACCTCACCATACATTTAGAAAATTGCAAATTTTACTTTATATCACCATGATTGTGCAAGAAATTATTTCTTTAAGTTGTATAGTACTAACAGGATGAAAGAATATTTAAATCTGGCTTTGTGCAGCTTTTGCATGTGAATGAGTGAGAATGACTTTCTTGCAGTGACATGAGCCATCAGATAAGCAAAGATACCAGAACAGAGTGCAGGAGGAAGTATCTCCCAACGAGATGTGCTTACCTGTACCTGCATATAAAATACACATGCTGAGCCAAAGAAATGGGAGTATGTTTTTACATGTAGCCCATGAGTTGTGTATGAAAATTTAATTTAGTAAAACAGATAGAAAGGTGCACTAAAGATTGCTGTAAAAAAGACATTAATTCATAGCTCAGAGAGGGAAAGGAGTGAGAACAGCATTTGATGGAGGGGAGAGGGGTAGAAAGGAGGAATGTATTTATTTCAAAGGAAGAGGTAATTTCCTTTCGGAGCAGTCAGTCATGGGGAAAACATTTTGTATTTGTTTAAAGGGTGCACAAAAGGAACATTCTGAAGAGAAATACAACCTCTTTGTGAAAGTCTGCGAGAACTTTCAGCCTGTGTTTCGTTATTTCTGCATGGAAAAATTCCTGGATCCAGCTGTGTGGTTTGAAAAACGGTTGGCGTACACTCGCAGTGTGGCCACATCTTCTATAGGTATTATATTGGATTATTAACATGGACTTTTTAGATTCTGTAAACAAAGAGTTTGTACCATTCCAGAGGTAATGGCTATTCTGCTTTTGTCACATGTCATAAAAGGGGCAGTAGGGGGCAAAAACCGCCAGCAAGAAACACCAGCATTCTTTTTGTAATTAAGATTTCTGATTCATCCCCCCACTTCCCCACTGCCCCTTTCTGCAGTAGAAAAACAGCATGAAATTCTGGTTGGTTTTTTTTTATATAGTGGTTTGTATTTTTAGGTTCTGGTAGGTTTCTTTAAAGTTTCTACCTGACTAATTCTGTTGTTTTGATTTATCATGTACTCATTTAATCTCAAATGTTTTAACTGAGTTGAAAAGCTTAATCTTTTACTTTCTTTGTACTGGCATCATTAGCCATGGCTGAAATTTTTTTTAAGCTTTGGCATTTTCACCTTGATTTTGTATCTTAATAAGGAGATATATGTACTTGGACTGTGGATTTCCTTTGGATGACTCGCTTCTACATGGAATCTCTGGAAGACATTTGATAGTAGATTGTATACATTGCAGTAGATCCTCTTTTAGATGTTAGCATGTTGTTTATACACCTCTTTTTGCTGAAAAAAATGAAGTAGATGTATAGTTCAGGAAAATTCAGATGAAAGACTTTTGTAGCAAATACTACTGCTATCCATGTCCATTACCTAATAGAAAAACAGTAAAGGGTGTAATTTGCAGCAAGGGAGATTTAATTTGAAGGTTTCTACATTTAAGGACAGTAAAGTGCTGAAATAGGCTTACACAAAAGATCTTATAAATTGTGTCACTGGAGATTTTTAAAATTGACTTAGACAAGAATCACTCAGGAACTATTTAGGTATGGTTGAGCCGCCCCTACTGAATTATGTGCAGTCCTATTTTCTGGATTACATGATACTGTGAGTTAAAAGGTTTTTTTAAAAATAGTAATAATAAACCCTAATTTTCTTGTGCACTTGGCTTTTATCCTTTTTTTTTTTTTTTTTTTTTTTTAAAAAGCTGTGAAAGTGTTTGGTTAACCTGTCTACAGAGAGAAATGGGAAGGAGTCTGTGGAGTAGATGAAACAATACACAACTGTATGAGAATAACCTTTTTACAACTGTATTCAGTTAGCCTTTTGAGTTTGGATTTGTGGAATGGCATTTGCTCTTTGCTGGAGTAATATGTATACACAGGGGAAGAAATAGTCTCACTTCTGTTTGCACGTGTTACACTGATTCTAATAATCTCTTTGTTAAATTTTCCCTGGTTTTTATGGCATGTAAATATGGTTTCAGCACTTAACCTTTTTGTTTTAGTTGGCTACATTCTTGGACTTGGAGACAGACATGTTCAGAATATCTTGATAGATGAACAAACGGCAGAACTAGTGCATATAGATCTGGGTAAGTAGGACAGGCAAGAGAACCTTAATTTTTCTTTACTTTAACATTTTTTAAAACACTTCTTATCCTTTCATTTAGGGGTTGCTTTTGAGCAAGGTAAAATCCTTCCCACACCAGAGACTGTTCCATTTAGATTAACCAGGGACATTGTGGATGGAATGGGTATTACTGGCGTGGAAGGAGTCTTCAGAAGGTAAGTGCTCCTGTATTGCATAGGGGTAAGGAGGCAGCAGAGTACCTTCGGCATTAACATTGTTACATGTTAAATAGTTCCGATGCTTGTGGTGATAGTATCCAAACCTAAATGCTGTCCTCTAATTCATACACTCTTATTTATATAACCAATTACAAGTTCATTATTGTTGCTCAGCTTTTCATATTCTTCACTAATAATGGGTTATTGTCACCTTCTTGTGGAATTCTGGGATGGCTCAGTGCTTCCAAAGGCTCCACAGCTAAATTTCATCCCTTGATTTAGACTGCTGGATTTTTTTCCTTCAGAACTATGTATTTCTTTCAGAGCTATACTATATATTTGGAGCTAATAAGTTTCTTTGAACCATTTTGGTCTGTCTCTTATTTCTGTTCAGTTTTATGCAAGTAATTTGCAGTCTTTTCCTCTTTTGGATCATATATTTGATATTACTTTGCAAGTGCAATATGTCAGTCCCACAATAGATTTGAGCTGGAAAACAGAAGAATCCTAAAAGGGCTGAGTTTCTGTCAACCTCCATCCTATCTTCTGTGAATGACCCAAGAGAGCCCTGAAAAGGAGGACATTTCTCTCTTCATGATGTTTGCAAACCCCAAATTTCTTGTCTTTAAAAAAGTACATAGTGTTGTCTTTGTAAGGTAGCAATTAACGTTAATAAGTAGTTCCTAATATACCTTTGTCCTGTGAAGGAACAGTCACTGCCACTTCTATTCTAAACATGATGGTGTCAAATTCACAGTTCCGTGTTACTTCTGAAACTTTTGTCCAATGATACAGAAAAACATTAATTGTTTGGCTGCAGCTGAAGTAAATACAGTATAAAAGGCACTGGTGCAGATAACTGTTTCTGCCTCAGCCAGATTGACTTGTAACTAACAGTTTAGGTGTAAGTGCATAAAGAAGTCCTCTCAAGATGGGGTGTGAACATAGTTAACTTTGTTGGGTGTGTTCTCATCCTGAAGTAGACAGGAGGCCTAATTCCTCTTTCACTGGAGTACCTGTCCTGTAAGGAAAGTTTTGTATTCCTTCCACAAGTTTAGTTTGCTTGGGAGTGAATGGAAGTAACCACTTCTGTATCTAAACTCATTGGAGAGATTTCAGAAATAGTTTAAAGTCTGGCTACTGTGCTCATTTCACGTTAAGGAACCCTACCAAGATTCTCCAACGTGTTGCAGAGCACGTGGCACACACGTTTTCATCCAGCCAAGCAGTTCTGCCATTGTGACATACCTGAATGGTCAGTGTTAACTCAGTGGTTAGTTATGCATATAGAAACATTCCAGGCGGTGAAACGGGTAATCTCTTTCCCAGAGGGAATATATTCAGTGAACTACCCAGTCTTCTTCTGGTCTTACATTTCTAAATTTCTTCCCCCCCCCCCTCCAAAATGTAAATATCAAAGAGGTTACTTAAATGTTAGAAATTAACTTTTAAGAAGGGTACAAATATCTGTTATTTAAATGATGAAAATACCATTCTATTCTACCAAACTTAACCTAAAAATACAGTAAAATTTTTTTTCTAGATGCTGTGAGAAAACAATGACTGTTATGAGAAATTCTCAAGAAGCTTTGCTGACTATTGTAGAGGTAAGCATTTTTTCATTCTTTCTGCTAGTAACCTGCCAGAATATCCTTAGTTTCTTGGTTTTGTCTTCATATGCATTACTATACCAAATATTCATGTAGGGGTTTTTTGCTGAATTTGAATGTAGTAGTGTTGGCCAGATTTGTTAATTCATGTAATCTTCAATAAAATCAAGACCAGCTTGCATTTTCTATGGTAACTATTCATTTCAGGCATATGCTGTTTTCCCTCTTCAGTATCTAAATGTTTCTAGCCATAGTGCAACATTCCTAGCATGAGTAGTGCTGACTGAATTAAGTCCTCTTTGCATAAGTCACAAAGAGGAGAATTAAAGTAATTTTTTAAAGCAGCTTACACTATGCATTAAAAACTAACAATGATATTTAGTTCCTAGAAGAGTATTAAAAACTTACCTCTTCATTGCTGAGATGGGACTAAGTGGCAAAACTGAGTCAAGTGTGAACAACACAAATACCTGCAAATGACCAGATGCAGTTTTATTGTTGGATTGTCTACTAAGCAATTTAGCCCAATTCTATTGGATTTAAAAAACCCCCGCAAACCTCCTAATATTGTGGTTAGCGTGAGCATTACCAACTGAGTATTTCTCTTCCTGCTAGGGCACTGAACTAGCTGTAATTAACAGTTTAAATTAAATAGAGGTTTATTTACTGTGTAGGTGCTGCTATATGATCCTCTTTTCGACTGGACCATGAACCCCTTGAAAGCTTTGTATTTGCAGCAGAGACCGGAGGATGAGGCTGACATGAGCTCTACACCCAATACTGATCCACAGGAATGTAAAAGGAAAGCCAGGTGCAAGATTTTTTTTTTCTTACTGTCTGCCTACTGCACTGTTGCCTTGCTTTATGTTTTTCTTACTCAGTGTTGCTCACATTGTTCAGGATCCATATCTAGTGCGCCTGTTTTTCTTTTTTTATTCTGCCAGCAATGATGACCAGAGTTTTAACAAAGTGGCTGAGCGTGTTCTGATGAGACTTCAGGAGAAGCTGAAAGGTGTTGAGGAGGGAACAGTGCTTAGTGTGGGAGGCCAGGTGAACCTTCTCATACAGCAGGCCATGGACCCTAAAAATCTAAGCCAGCTCTTTCCTGGATGGAAACCCTGGGTGTGACTTGGAAGGATCCAACACGTTTTTAGAAGAAACCTATTTTTATGCACCAAGTGTCTTAACATTTCACATTGGTATTTTACAATTAAAACTTGTATCAGGAGTAACCATGAAGGCTTATACGTATTAGGATTCAGTGGATGTTTGGGGTTTTGGTTTTTTTTCAATAACCTATTAGTGTGAAAATTTTTTTTTTTTGGTCCACTTATGTTCACCATACAGTATAAAACACCAGCCAGTGCTTTGATGTTCCTTGTGACCTGCAAACTTTTCTTGGGCATACTGGATGCTTTATATTCTTAAAGCCTGAGATTCATCACTTTTGTGTAGTGACTGTGTAGAATGGATGGTCTGAAACAAAAGAGTCATGAAATAACTAGCTAAAGTGCATTTCAAAAGGGGGGTTATACTTTAAAGATAATGCTACAGTGAATATAAAAGAAAACCAGAGAACCTCATGTTTAACGAACTGAGGATTCTTGGGTTGTTTTTTAGCTTAGTTAAATGGACAGTTCTTTATATAGATACAGACTTTGAGCCAAGTATAATACGGCTGCTTTTTTTCCTGTTGTAAATGAAATTATGTTGGTACTTTATAACATTACTTTAATAGTACAAAACAATTTAAAATATTTAGCTTTTGTAGCTCAGACTTCCTTGATGAAATAGACTGACTATATAATGGAGTTTAGCATACCAGATATGCCTCTAAAGCAAACAGTCATTCTTTATCTGGAATAAACACCTATCATAAACATTGTACTTGTATTTTGAGCACAAAAATTTCATTCTGATTGCACACAGTTTTGCAGAAGACATTGTTCCTTCTGAAATAAAAAGACCTACTGTAATTGAATAGTCAATGAATATGGATAATAAGAGAATCCACTCAAATAACAGTCTCACTGGTATATTTAATAAATCTTCCCAAATCATATTCATATTTAAAATATGAATAAAATTTGGCATACTCTCACATTATCTTAGTTTACACTTTATGCATTTTTATAGCAGTATAAGTGAAGAATTTCTGTTCTAACTAACATTTCATTGATTTTTATTTGTACAGTGTTCGCACAATTTTTATGCTGTATCTTTGGTTTTTAAGTTAATGTCAACATGGCAAGATGGTTCTTTTGTGTTGCATTTTCACGAAGCTGACATAAATGTCTATTGATCCTTGGAACCAAAAGCGCATCCTGGCTTTTCTGTGGGGAAGAACTCTCATCCAGGGATAAAGGGATTTGTTCTCTGAAAATGACACTTACCTGACAGAGCACACACTCTGTATGTGAATTTTAAATGACACTTTAGGAAAGGGAGAATAGTGCTACCAAGCAATTACAGAATGGCAGGTAGGAAAGAACTAAACAAAAAGCACTTAAGTTTTTACTTTTAAACATAAATTTAAAAATCGAGTAGCATTTCTGGAATTTTTTCTCATGCTTCCTATGGAGGAAATTCTTTAGGCATTTTGGGGGTTATTTAATACTAGAACTCTAGCTAATCATATAAATGAATATTGCATAAAAGCCCTTGGCAGATCCTGTCCTTCCTTCATGAGCTACTGATGTTCCACTTGGATACTTTCATCTTGCTCGGCTGCAATTTAGGGTTTTTTACTTACAGCCAACAGTGAAATCATTAATATTGATACAGTTTTCTCAGGAAAGTCTAGCTTCAGAGGAAAGAATTTAATTATTCCTCTGCAATGCTGTTAACTTGGTGTTTAGTGCCTATATTTTGAATGTCCATACACTTTAATTGTTCAAGCTGAATGAAATGCAAATAAAAAATGCATTAAATATTGTAAATGTAATTGAAACCTGCTTACATTATTTGTAAGTTCCTGTACCAGTGAAACACCAGTTAGCTGACAAACATGAAAACAGTTTGAGTTACTAACAAACCTTAGAGTCTCCAAAACACTGTCAAAATGAGTATGACACAATGCTGTTTCTGAGATCTGTGTTCAACTAATCTAACATTCTTGAGATAATTGTCATCTGTGCAAAATCTCATGTAGCCAAATAGTAATTAGCAGAGACTGTGCTTTCTTTTTGTTCCAGTAATGCCTTAATTTTTAAAAGTCAAAATCAGAAAGTCAATGGTTTGCAAAAATGTATCATCTATAGATACACACTTTTCCTTGTATAAGAATAGAAAAATAAAACCTGGGTGGAAATGCTGTTTAGTTCTGAACAGTGGTTTTGTCACAAATGCTACTACTGATGGTAAGGTGGATTAGTATTTGAAAGCCTCAAATATATTTAGTATATTAGTAAGCTAGAAATATGTGAAGACAAGTCAAGTATTAATTTTAGTATTATTTTTTTTCTTGGAATGCATCTTAGTAATTTTAAACATTTACATTTAGAAAAGATAATTCCTAAGAAAAATGAGCCTGTGGTCTAGTATGATGGGGAAGAGTTTTTAAACAGCAACATATTTATTTGAAATTAGCTTTTTCTGGTGAAACTTCTGTTAGAGAAATGTCCTCAGGAGTATGAACTGTAAAAAAGTGTTAGCAGGTAAACCTATTTGAATTACATACCTGACTGAACTTTTCCATCAGCAAAGAACTGTCCCATGAATAGGAATCAGATTAAACTGGCCACCTGGTACATCCAACTTAAATAAAACAAGGATGTCAGTCTTCATGAGTGCAGATCTGAAAACTTCTATTGTTCTTGGAGATAAAACCACCCAAAAATAATTTTCTCAGTAACTATGAATTAAGTAGTTCATTATTCTATGTTACTATGAAACTCTTGAGTTTATATAAAGTATTCACTACAATTTACTAAATATACTACTAAATATTTTTAAATGCACTAAAATGTTAGGCTTCATATTTTCAGGGGATAATGCACTCTATTATACATTGTTACTAATTGTACTCTTCATGAATATTGTTATTCAATACCTGCACAAGTGGTAATGCTTCAATGACAAAGGGTCAATAAACATACCTTTGTAAAGAGGCGATTCCAAAATCTGCCCAGGGAATTTGGTTGTGTGATTGGTAAGTGATGACACTATACTTTTTTTACTGCTACTTTCATCCCTGTGAATTTAAAGCTAAAGTAAGGCAGTCGTGTTGTTTTGTGGAACCTGTAGATAGCCTGAAACAGCTCTCGGGGAGATTACCTCATACCAGTACTTAATGATGACACCTAAATATTAGCATTAAATAAAACTGTTCATTTCAGCAGGTAGGTTGAAGAGTGAAACCACAGCGATAAAGCTGGGAAGTGTGCAAGGGAGGTTTTAGGTTCTCTTGCCACCACATTTCAAAGTCTTGCCTGTATCCTGATTATAGGAGAAGACTAATGTGTTGTTCATCATCTATCCTGTACATTAACACTGTTAAGTACACCTATACTTCAGCTTTCAGAGCTGCATAGTGAATAATGTCAGTAATATCTTGTAAGGGTGCACACAACTTCTGCTCTCCCCGCTTCCTCATACTTTCCTCACTACTGCATGTGTGTCCACAAAAAATGAGGCACAAAGTGACTACACCCTTCCCTGCCCTGGAGAGTTCCCACTGCAGCATCCATAGCTGTTCCACCCTCTCTCCACACCCATTTTGCCAAACTACGCACAGCATACAACAGATTTGAGCTTATTTGGTTGCCTCACTTGCTGTATACCACTTACGCTGGATGCAAAGCAGAAAGGATTATAAGAAAATGCAACTACATATAGAAGATCCTCCTGTTGAAAGAACCTCTGTTCTTGCATTGAGTTGTGAAGAAGTCCTCCACTCTTAAAAATTCCTCGGCTGTGTTGCACCACGTCTTCCCTGCAGCTTGTGGGATGGAGCAGTGTTACAATGTGGGTGCTCAGTGGTGACTGACTGCTTCTTGAAGATTGTCTGATAACTAGCAGAATTTGACCAACTACTATTTTTCTTTACAGACAAGGGTTTTTTTTCTGTGATTAAAATGGAACTGAAACAGTGCTGGGCATATTCCATATGTTCACACATCGAGAATGGGAGAAGAAAGGGGTGGGGGGAGAGAAGGAGAGACTCTGCATGCTTTTCTAACTACTGCAAAATAAAGTTTTCAAGTCTCCAGTCACAGGGCATATGCTGTTTGACTGTGCATCTGGATTATAAATAGCATCCTTAATGCTAGTTATTGCTAAGTCACCTCGCTGTTCCCAGAGCACTGTTCTAGTTGTGCAGGAAAATCTTGCCACAGAGAACACATACTTGACTTGCAGAAACCTTTTAGTATCTTGATTTGTTCACCTAAAGCCCCTGTTTTGCACCCCACACACACACCATGTTTGCTTTCACAAAAGCAGAGAAAATTGAGCTTATGGATTGGCAATTTTGTGTTCTGGAAATTAAACAAGTGGTACAGCAAGAATGAAGCCATTTCCTAAAATGTAGTTCTGCTTCTGCACCACAGCTATAACTTGTTTTATGGGAAGTTAGACAGCTATCATGCATATAAAGTTCTTCAGGCTGTGATGCCTTGGAATAGATTTTTCTGGTGGGCAGGATTAATTTCTTAGTATTTGGGAAAATTCCTTTATGCTGTGTGAGATGTCAGCACCTAAAGTGCCAAAATGGCAGTTCCTTAAGCTGAGTGAAGTCCATACAGTTGTGATTTTGGTGCATCATTTAACAAGGGCCAGATAAGTAGTTTTTCCACATCTGTTTTATAAGCATATATATATATTATTGAAGTATGTACTTCAAATACTTCCATCTGAAAAAAAAAAAAATCTAATTCCACCAAGAAGCTTTAATCTCACCAGTTCCTCACCAGTCCCTCATATAAACACATAGCATTATGCTTCCCACTTTGTATTAATTATTATAGTATTTTTGTACAGTATATAACCTCAATAAAGGGAGAGTAGATTCCTGCTTTTATGTGATTATTTTTTTCCATCTAGATAAGGATCTGTTAGTTTCTCACTGAAGGTGTTAAGACTTCCATATGAAAAAAAGGGTTGCATCCACATACACTTTCCCGAAACTACCAGCATCTGTGATAGAGAGTTCTTCAGATTTCCCAGAGCTGTATTTTTATTTCCAGAAGACAAAACATTTAGTTGCAGGTGCTCTTCAAGTCTCTGTGGCCACTGCAGAGAGAATGACAGCTTTGGAAACTCTATCCAGAAGTGCTCCACACAGAGTTCAGACTACAGTGAAATAAACAATTAATAAGGTAGTTGTACTTCATCTCTCATGACTTACCTGGAATTTCCAGAAACCTTCCAGTCATTGTAGCCCTGAGCTTACTTTGACTGAACACTACTGTTGGATTTTGGCCCACCAATAATTAAATGTGCATACAGTCCATCAGCCAAAGGACAATCTGAAATTACATAGTTGTACAATAGCTAAAACTTGGAGTATGTGCGTTCCACAACATATCTTCCACCCCGCTGTGCTGTTCTTTAAGGGAATTTAACTTTCTACCAGCAAGGTCATACATCATAAATTTTATCAACACGACCATTGTTCGATAGAGAGTTACAGTTTCAGTCCTCAAGTCTACAGCCCTGCTTCCAGCCCCCCTAACGTGCTGTGGAAGTTGTAGGTAACACTTGTCAGCAGGGGAGTCTTTGCTCAAATGAGTACTTCCTGTGAGCAGTTTCCAAACCAAATGCTTTCATGGAGGAGAGACTCTTGGAGTGCTCCTGACCTGTGTTCAAGTGGTTGGCACTTCAGGACTAGACCAGTAACTCCTCTTTCAAGATTTTCCTTCAGTGAAGTTTGCCAAGCTATCTGAAATAACTTGCATTATGCAAATCTTTAACTTGAAAGTAACATCAGCTTATTCAATTAAAATTTTAAAATTAAGTCAATTACTCTAATGAGAAATAAAAAATGAAGCAATATCTAACCACCCTCACTAGTATCTCTTACTCTGCTTGTCTTCGCATTGGTTTGTGTTTCCATTTTCCAGCAGACTATCTGACTGTGCCCACAGACCAAGTCCAAGGATGGATCCCTGACTGGGGCTCTTCTGGCTACCATGTACATTTATTGCCTTAGGAAGAGATTTTTGGTCAGTTTCTGAAATACCTCTCTGTTGCAGACCAATCTGCAGTTGTTTTAAGATGACGCTGAATCTTGTGTTGCATGAATGGGGTGTAACATGAGGTTATCTGGGAGTGTTTGAGGATATAAAGCCTGTTGGACCAGTGCGCGGTTGGGAGGAGCCAAACCTCCTGCAGTGCTATCCAGTCCCTTTTGAACCCTGTTCCTGGAATGAACTGTCTGTCAAACTGAAGCCAAGTATTGCTCAGAAAGAGCCAACTGGTGCTGTCCAAAGCAGAGCCAGAAATGAGATAATTATTAAGCAGCATAGAGAATCAGGGATACAGCTTGCTTGACCCACGACCCTCGAGCATGCTTCCTAGCCACTTTCTTATTTAGCAGTATAGACAAAGACTTTAGTTAAGCAAAATCCAAGATGAATTACATGGTTCTTCAGGGCTTAGAGCTAATGCCTTAGACAGGTCCTGTAGTTAGGCTTCATCTTCCCTAAAAGCAATACTGACTGCAACTAAATATCCCCTTACAACATCCTTTCCTGAGCAGTGCTGCTGTGTTCAATCAACTGCCAGAAGTAAAGCAAATGGCCTTGGACAGAGAGAGAGAATAATCACAGTTTACAGGTGGACTGCAAAAGGTATTTAAGTAAATGTTTTCAAAACAGGTTAAAGATTAAAATTCTTGGTGATAAGTGCTAAAAATAAGTATCACTTTGTAAAAGCTTTTTCAGCTAGTATGAAGTTTGGGCCTAAATTCAGCAATCTGCTGTGCAGAAGCGTTATGGTGTGCTCTGAAGAAATGCATTCTGAAAAGTGAAATTATTGCAGATGTGATTTACAGCAGAACTGGAATACATTGCCATTTGTGTTTATAAACAGCAGAGTCCACTATAAAGCAGCTGACATTTGCTTTTTCAGTCAGGCAGTGCTTGTTTAGTCAGCTTCTATTGCTGAAATCACAATGGAGTAGAGCAAAATATAAACAAATATTAGCAAAATTACCATTTAGGATTTGTATCCATTTGAAAAATGCCTTCCTCAGAGAAAAGGTGAACTCGCTGGTGTTACATCTGGTCCTGCTATGAAGTCTGCTTCTCTTACATGAAAGGGAGTAGAAGTTTCAGAACAATTCATATGGATCATGCTGTGACTTAAGAAACTGGAAGTCTAAACAAAAAAGAGTGGAAATGTAAGTAAAGATATAATTTAGATCTTTAAAATTACACTATCTTTACCTAAATCTGCTACAAATCCTTATAACACTAACTTTAAAAAAAAATCACAGCTAGAGACAGTTCTATTTGCGTTACACAAATGGAGATAGAAGAGAATTAACCTTTCCTAAGACTGCACATCTAACAAGCTAGTTTCTGTAATTATGAGATGTAATCTCATATCAATGCTCTGGTTTTTTACTTAATAATTTCTACTTAATATTGCTCTATTGTTAAAAAAATATTATTTCTCACAAAATCAGTTTGTTGCCCAATTTTTTTCCAGACAGCAGTGTAGCTCCTAAATTACATCAAACAATTTCAATTACGTAAGTGTAAATGAGAAGAGAATCTGGCTCTTTATATGATTTTGTTTTGGTTTTTTGACTTGCCTCACCACCCTAATCAGTCAATAATATATGTTAACACACCTATACATTGCATAAAATGTAAGTAGATCATACACACTAAAAGCCCCTTGGCTATGTCAAAAGACAGAAACTGATGCCTAACTGATTCCCTATCAGCGCACACAGCAGGCCTACTGGTGTAATTAAAACCAGTTTTAAATCAATTTACTTAGGTCTGTGAAAACCACTATGGGTGCAAACCTCCATGTGACACACATCTGTTTATAATTACCTCTTATCTGTTTATCTTAATTCTGTCATTTACACACAAGGTGTCATAAAGCAATGACAATACATGAGGTATTGTGTTAAGGTAGACATTATATACAGAAACGTAAACACAGACCTCTGAGACTGTGGTTCTCCTCAGGATATATAACAATTACTCAAAGCAAAAGTGTTCTGTCATCATTCAGTTCCAAATTACCAGCTTTATTTTATGTAAAACGTGGAAGTAAGCTTGTGGGCTCCCTGTTTGCACTGTTCGCACTGTCCTCAACTGCTTTCCTTCTCACTCCTACACTATTTTTTGAGTCTTGCTTCTAATGGTTTCAGAGTATCCTTTTTTTGACTCCAAAAGCCCTTACTGGATGCAGCTTTCAGCCTGTCTCTCCAGTACTTCACTCATTTCCTGTTTTCATTACAGTATCTGCATTACAGATCTAGCTGAGGGGTCTTTTTTTAGTTTGCTGCTGTGAAAGAATGATTCATCACTTAATTATAGGCATGCTTGAAGCTTCTGAAGTTCAATAATGCTTTAAGAAATTGCATATCTGTAAAATACTTTTAATAAATTAATCTGATGGTATAAAAATTCTTTTTACATTTCTATCCTATTGCATTGTCCAATTACTCCTTATTAGAAATACGAATGTCTCAGCAAGCATTGATCCAATTGACTATACACTGAAGAGTTTAATGGATTTCTTAGCTGGAGGAGGAGGCTGTTACAACAAGTTCCATATATAAAATAAGTAATTTACTTTAAATGCTGACTGTCACAATGCATTTAACATATCCAATTTATTAATAACTCATTATTTTGATGTTGGTCTTCCAACTCTCTCTATAAACTAATTACAATTTACTGAAATAATGCTTTATCATCCATTAAGAAGAAAATTAGAACTTCCTTTTGTAGAGCGCTCAATTTTTTTATGGTCTGAGAGTGATTTATGCTTGTGGCATAATATGAACCAGCTGTTTTTCCTGAAAGATTCATGAGATCACTCCCATGTATTGATGTCTGGCCTCTGTGACATTTTTTGTTATGTACAAGAAAACACACATTTCCTAATACTGAAGTGCTACATATAGACAGAAAGAAAGTGCTGCAAAGAATCGCATTTACCCTTATGAGATTGTCTGTTTCTCATCAAAAAGTACAGTCAGGAACAAAATAAACTTAATTCTAAAATACACCAAGTCCACATGCACTTATATTACGACCTTGATTAGCAAAACTATATGCAAACAATAGAAGACAATAAAACCATTTAATTCTTAGAGTAACTCAAAAGTGTAGATGAAGTATACAGAAATCTTGATGACTGCAACAGTTGCATATTTCAAACCATGCTTTAGTGGACTGTTCAGGCTTTGGGATTCAGCTGACTTATTGCCTTGCTACATATTGCTATAGAGGAGGGTTCTTGGCAATAATTGCATATAATATTTCACTGTGGAAAGACACTTTTCTTAGATAGTGTCAACCTACAGGATAAAAGTGACTAGTATTTGCTTATTTTCTCAAAGATGAACACCACTTGTGTCTGGACCAATGATCACTGAACTTCAGAAATAAATCCTGATTCACGTTGGCAATGACAAGTCCAGCACAAAATATTTGCCTTTCATAAGTACTTTCATCTGAAGTTCTAACTCACTGCACAGATGGTACATGTATTTTTTTCTCTAGAAAGTTATGAAATGGTTCTCTAATTCCTACCTACATACTCTTTCCTTACTTCATGCTAACTCTTACTGAAGGGGATCATCTTGTAAAAAATAAAATAACTTTTCACCCTGGCCTCTACACTATAACTTGAACAGAAGTCTAAGTTGTGTCTAATGCTTCATTAGCTTCGTGTGTAATTGATACAAGATATACTAATGACCTTTTCTTCGTAAGGCAAAGTTAAATAAGAAGGAGAAGGTTTGTAACAGAAACCAAATAATTATGGAAGAAAGCAGGAATTTAGTAAAAACGCCAGACAGCTGGGCAATAATTTTGGCAATAAATTAGCTCCCTTCCAGCAATTTCAGGTGTTGTAGTTATAATTCTTAGCTCTTAATTACCTTAAAAGCATGAGACATATATATAGGACTATGATATTTCAAGTTATTTAAATATCAAAAATCAAGAGGCAAGTATTTTATGCCTAAATCAAAGCAGATGCATGTATCAAGACATTTCAAGTAAAAGAATATTTAAGCATTTCATACAATTTTTCAAATCTCACTGTAGTATCTAACTCAGAAGCCTATGCACTATAGGCTCGCTTTGTAGCTACCAGAGCTAGAAAGGTACTTCCCCAGAGCAATTTTACAAGAGCTAAGATATTAATTGCCATACAAAGATAACAAATTCTTCCTGTTCACTACACAGGGACCTTGAACAACTATGCTCCTTGCTGATGTATCTCTGCTAAGTGACCAAAGACAGGTGGAATAAATCTGGCCACTAAAAGTCTGCCATAAAAAACAGGCTCAACTGAAATCAACAGAAAAACTAAGATTGAGATAAAAAAAGCTGTGCTCTTAGTAGAAGCAGACCACCCACAAATCTCTGAGTCAGTAAGATTGACAAGTGCTTAGGACTGCAGAGATTGTGGATTTAGGAATCTAGTTTTATCCACCTTGACTTGCTTAGTTGAATACATTTAATGTATGCAAGTATACTTAATGCTTTGATGCAGTGGCAATTTTTTGCATCCAGAATGAATACCACAGTGAATATCATGTACCATAAAATGATACTTACAGCACTTAGTCTGAATTTGATGAAAGCACCTGCTGCAGCAACTAGCAACTCTGCCTGCAAGTAGAAAAATAATAATCTACAATGGTTCCATCCTACTGAGAAATTAAGGCAGAAACAGTTTATTGCTGTGAATACTCTGTTTCAATTACTTGGTAGTACTTGCAGAAACAGGCTCTTGATCAGGTTTAGGTCCTTTACTAGAGAAACTAGAAAACATGCAAAACATAATGAGGTTTCTAGCAAGTAGACAAAGCTGCTTAAAGAATACATCTACACTCTCCCAGAAATAAACAAAGGAAGTCAACTTGGGCTATAAATATTTTTATGATTATCAAACAGCTTTCAGGTGGCTTGTAAGAAATGAGTTCCAGTCCATTATAATTACTTCTAAAAGGCAGCTGCCTTCCATGTGCTTGGTTTCTTCCTTTCTTTCTTCACTTCTGTTTTGTTTGTGTTTACTTTGATGTTCACCTTTGTTTTCCCTTGGATCACAGTTTCAGTTGTTTTCAACTTCACAATGCACCTGTAACTGTGGGACCCAGAAAAGACTGGGGGCAATCAAAAATACTGCCTGATTTATATTACTGTAATGAACCTTGTTTTACAACACTATGCCACAAATAGAAAACAGTAAGACAAGCCACTGGTAGGACGTAACAAGCCACTAGTAGAACGCAAGTATCTGACTTTGCACTGTACTGTGCAACTTGTACAGCCCTCATCTCCTGAGGGTAAATGCTCTTCACCAGAAGAGCAGTATCTGTTCCTCTAAAACTTTTAAGTTCTTTGTTGTATTAAAATATATGCACATCCTGCAAAGAAGTGCAAATACACCAAAAAAGCCGTAGTCTTTTACAGGTTTTTTTTACATAGTATTTTACAGTTTTGGAAAAAAGCTGTGAACAGGTTTTCCCATGTCTAACCTTACAGAATTTAAGAATCACAGTCTCTGAAATAGTCTATTAAATTGTATTTGTGTAAGAGAAATTGAACACAATGTTAGAAGAAATAGTTTATATTAGAATAAGCTGATAGTGAAAAAGCTTTTAGAGAGAAATGGATAGCGGTATAAAGTACAGTCCCACATTCATTACTTAGAAAGGATGTTGCAATAGAGCATCTAGATCCCTCGATTTATTTTTCCTGAAAAAAAAACCACTGAGTAAAACTCAGCTCTTCTTCTCCAGCTTAGATTTACAGAGCTACTCCTAAAAATAATGTTTTAATCCTACCCAACAGGTTTGTTGTTTTTTTTTTTAATAAAATCAGGTCATCATATCCAAATCCTTCCCTGAATTCCTGTCTAGCCATCAGTAACTACTAGTGACTCTTGAAGAATGCTTTCCTCCAGCAATTCAGCACTGTTGTCCTAATTAGGGCTGTTCCTCTGTACCTGAAGTCCTGATAATGTGTCCTTCACCTCACGCTATGGACTAAAACAAAAAGGAGGGTATGTAATACCATAAACCCCACTGATCCATGGGTTGATCTGTGTATAGTGGTAGAAGAGCTGGGATGTTCTGAAACACTGCAGTGCAGCATATTAGGGTAACTGCCCTGAGCTTCTAGATTATTTTCTTCTCCTCCTTGATGCTTGTCAGTGAGTTCTTAGCAATGGATATAATGTCAAAAACCAATGGTATTTTGTAATTCTGTAAGGACTTTGAGATCTGCCATGGGAGTGAAACTAGATTAAAAACTGGCGTTAAAGACGTAAGTAAAAAAAGGTAGAGTAAATGATTCCAGACAATTTTCAATAGGACCTCTGCTCCATGTATTCTCTCATAACGGCCAATAATCAAAAGACAACAAAGTGAGATTGACACTGCAGAGAGAGAGTGCAGCTTTCTAAGTAATAACAGAGGATACATGCATAATTGATGCTTTACAGTCATCCATTGGACAAGCAAGCATGTAGGACAGTCCAGACTTATGGAAGAATGAGCTCTGTAAGTACATGATCCTGGAGAAAAAAAAAGGATATACACAGAAGTGCATGGAAGGAAACAAGCAGGGATAATGGAAAGCAAAGCAGGAGGGAGCAGGTCTGTGAGCGGCCTCTCACTAGAGCTGATCCAGAAAACAGACCTAGGTGTCACTAGACAGCAGAAAGGAGAGGAGAGGTGGACCTGAGGCTGAATAGGATACC
This sequence comes from Haliaeetus leucocephalus, assembly GCF_000737465.1. Taxonomy (NCBI): domain Eukaryota; kingdom Metazoa; phylum Chordata; class Aves; order Accipitriformes; family Accipitridae; genus Haliaeetus; species Haliaeetus leucocephalus. The sequence continues at coordinate 223,648 of NW_010972787.1, forward strand.
AGTGGGAGTTGGGAATAATTCTGTTATCATCCTTAAGTTAGAATACACATGATTGATTCAACCTATTTTATCCTGTATACAATGACATGGTCTTTAATTACATATTAGACCTTTTTTTTTATTTCTACAGGAACCCCTTGTCATCTATAAATGTACCACATATCTATGTTGTTCTAATGCCTCCTATACTCGTAACTGTTACAAGGTGATACAAGGTGAGATAAAAGACCTCATTTTTAAAGGTCATTTGTAACTGCAAGCAGATCATTCCCATCGTCACTCACCATGACTACATGTACAATTAAACTAGTTTGGCTGTGCACATGACTTGCAGTTGTAACTGTCTTTGCAAATCACTCCTATGAACTTTTCAGAGATCAAGCTGGCATTGAAGAATCCAGAAAGTAAAAACCAAGGAAAATAACATGGCTAAAGGAATATAAAATCCTATCACACATTTTCACCAAATCTGACTTGGGACAAACAGAGCTGGACATAGTACTGTTCCTGCCTGTGGCCACATTTGGTGATTGAGGCTTGTATCACACAAAATGATCAGAGCAGGAGTGCATCTTCTCCAAAAAGCAGCAGAAAGGATTCAAATTGAGAGAAAGATTTGCAGAATAAAATCTTGATTTCTTGAAAACATAAATGGCATGGACATTTCTTAGTACAGGAAGGAAAAGACCTACTTAAGACAAATCAAAATTATTGCTAAAACCAGCAATAAAGGTAAGAAGCAAGAACAAACACCCCTTAAACTGAAAATCAAGAATAGTTCCTGGAAGACTTAAGCACTAGACTGGGAGAAGTATCTAGCAATGAACAAATCTGCTTTATCAGTGACAGAAAAAGCATGAGCTAAAGGGACTTTTAGAAGTCTAAATACTACGATTCTGATCCTCATAAAATAGAACATGCTTCCTCTTATCGCTGGACCAACACAAAAGATACACCCTCTGGTTAAAAGAAAAAGCTATCAACGTTTCTGCTTCAGCAGGATTAATCACAGGCAGTGATTAAATAACTAATGATCTTTTCTTTTTTTTGATGCATAAACTTGATTTCCATTATTGCTAATGAGATTATACATTTTTCAGTGAGCAAGGAACAGCCCTATCAGTGATGATACCTACATAAACCTCACTATCAGAGTGGAAAAAAGAGAACAAGGGTTTATGTGAGGAAGGACACAAGATTTTCTACTATGTGTAAACATCTGCAGAACAAAACATCAGAAAATTAAATGTAGAAAATTATCCAAAATGTTAATGAGATGGCATGCACGCTGAGTCAGTATTTCTTGTTGCTAATTACCTATGCTTAGACCTTCTGGCTAAAAACATTGCCTGACATCACCCATCCAAGTATCCAGCTTCAGGGAGTATTTCTAGCCAACAGATTTATTTTACCTGCATACTCTTTTTTCTTCTTTGTTAACATGTGATCAAAACTCCACCATATACAAAAATAAAATCCACTCATCTATAAAACTGCTTACTTTCCAAAATGTACTGGTTTAAGAAAGCCCTAAGGGGAAAACTGATTATTTAAGATCTACGGCTCCCACCTCTCATTTTGGTCTGTACTTTTGAGTATACGAAAGGTGGTGCTTTTAAAAATGTTTGTACTGTATTAAAAGCTCAAAAATTACTGAAAAATCCCAGGGTTGTCCACTCACTCACCCTCGTTTATCAAACATAGTATTTCCTTCAAAAATCTTAACAGCTTTCCTGAAGACCACAGAAAGCTATCCCAATGCCTGAACGATGAAACGACCTCCATTTTACATTTCTGGATTCATTTATCTTTCCACGGCGCTTATTCCCCCCCCCAGTCTGACAGACAGGTATTTTCTCAAGCTGAAATTCCTGTCACTACATGACAAACGTGCTTCCCGCCAAGCTGGGTCGGTCGGCTGGGGGCGCCGGAGGCCCGTCCCCGCCTCAGGCGCCTCAGCGCGGCCGGCGGGGCGGGCCTGCCGCCCTCCCCTCACGGGGAACACGGACCGGTAAGGCAGGGCGGCAGCGGGAGAGGGAGCGAGAGCTCCCCGCAGGCGGAGGGGCCTGCGGCCGCCTCCAACCCCGGCGGGCCGGGCCGGGCTTCTCCTCCGGCGGGGAAGCGCTCCCTGAGGGGCCGCCGCCCCGGGGCCAGCCGGCTCTCGGGAACCGTGGCGGTCCTCCACAGGTGAGAGGGACGCTGACAGCCCCCCCCGGAAAGGGATGGTTTAAATAAGTGTTCAAACCCACGGTAAACACGGCGTGTTCGTGTCGCTAGCCCCGCTCTCCCGCCCCTGACGGGCAGCCTGTAGGAACAGCGGTTTCCAGCAGAGGAGGTAAGAGCTTTGTTAGTTGGCTCCAAATTTAAGGTCGAGCTTGTGGTAAGGAAGCACTGGTAAGAGTGGTGTCCCACGGAGCAGCATGCAGGGAATGAGAGGAGAAATCTGCCTTTTCCCTTGAGGAGCAAGAAAAGAGGAGAGGGTCGCTCCCTGGGAGCTGGCACTGCCACAGCAAATCCAGCCGGCCGCAGGCAGGGAAGGGCTTAGTGGCAGCCGGCGTGGGTGGCTCTCGGTGGGGAGAAGTGGGTGTTTGCAGAGTGGGCAGTCTCCTGTAGCAACAGGCTCCCTGGCAGGGGTTGCTGGAGAGAGCTCGGCCCTCCCAGGCTGCAGCAACCTGAGATCAAGGCCACTGCAAGCTCCTCAGGAGGAGGAAAACGAAAGAGAGACTCGGAAAATTTCTTTACCAAAGAGAGCTACGAGGGCGTAGAGACAACTTTTTCGGAAAACGAATCACTGTGAAATGCAACTGCTCTGTGTTTGTCGCCCTTGAAAAGACTGACTACAAAGAAATCGGTGTACTGCTGAACACTACAGGGGGCAAAACAGACAATTCCCCCTTCCTTGCTAGTTTTTAAACATGTACCAAAGTGAGATGACAGTGTTTAGGGCTTTTGATTACTCTGGTGACTTCTGTCCACAGAAGCAGAAAAAAGGTGGTTGTGGGTGGTTTTTTTTAATTTTATATTTGCTTAGTATGATACTTCCATTACTGAATAGTTTAAGAGTGTAAATTATCATTGAATCATGAACATTCAAGGAAGGAGAACATTGGTGAGTATCCTCCCTGTCAGAATATCTAATTTCTTAAAGTATAATGTAAGGAGAAGGAAATAATACCCACTGTCACAAGGTAAGTTTTGTCACTGATTTCAATGGCAGTTGAAGACATGCAACTGAATCTCTTGATCAATCCCTTTTTAAATGGATATGTATGTGCCTTTATATTTTTATGCAATGTCCATCACTTTGCTAAGTAATCAGAATCTCTGTTTCTTAAATCAGAGATTACTAGATAACTTAATCAATCCCTTTATTTCTGGATAGCCTAAATTGTCCCATGACCAGTTAAATATTGTAGCAGCATGTGTACTACTTTGACTTTGTCAATAATGGGAAGACCTGATAGGTAACTTTCATATTCACACTGTAGATCCAGTCCCAGGTAATGGGAATTTTAAAATTAATCAGCAGAAGAAAAGACTTTATTTAATTTTGATTTATTAATCGTTCTTAGCATGTAGCGTATTATCCTCTATTTTTTATCAAGTGCAAAAAATAACTAAAATATTTTAAAATAAATATTTTAAATATGGTTAATGCTGTTAGATCAGCTAGACAGATAAAATCAGGTACATAAAAGAGAAGGAAAGAATGCCCATACTGATTAAGCCAGGAGATGCTGTTTCACCAAAACTTTTGCCTTGTATGTAGCAAGATTCAAAATCCTTGAATGAAGAAGATGACATAAAGCACAAGAAGAAACCCACCCTAGATTTACTGATGATATTGCAACTTGGTTTCAAAGACTTTGAAACAGCAATCAAAAAGCTGTGTAAGGAGTATGAATTCTGTTTGAAAGTAGGCCCAACTATGCCAATTCACAAGATAGCTTTTGAAAGGTGCTCAGGCCAGTTTTAAGAGCCAGATGTTGCCAGAGGCCTTCATCTTCATCAGTACTCCAAATTAAAATTTATTACAGAAAGTAATTGCATGTAATGTCATCTTAAATTAAAATACAAAGCAATCCAGACAAGTATTAGTTTGACAATATAGGAGGAGTACAAATGTATGTACATTATTATACAAATAGGTAGCTATAAACACATGACATTGTTCGTTGGAAGAACAGAGAGGACCCTGTAATAAGTGCTAACCTAACTGAAAATACAGGGACTAGTTTCTCTACTGTGAGTGAATTCTGCTTGGGAATAGAGAAATGCCGGGAGAGGTGCATTGGCTCTCAGATCTTGAGACGCTAAGCAAGTATCTGCCAGCTCCATGCCGGGAGCAAGTATTCTTGTGAAGTCAGAGCACTAATTTTGCCACTCAGGTTTTGTTTTCTTTGCTTGTTTTCTTTCCCAAAGGAAAGACTGTCTCAGCAGTGAACAATCGATTCTTCATGAATTGATGATTTTTCAAGAAGGGAAAGAGGAGAAACTTTACAGATTTTGATTCAATCCAATATACAATATTTCTTGTGTGAAAGAGAGCCTTAGCTTAGTTCTTTCTGTCTTCTTTTTCAGGCAACCCACTTTAAGTCTTTGGGCACTATGAGAATATATTTATTTAATTAGAAAATATTTATTTCCCATTAAATTGGTGAGTTATGGGAAAGGGATTTTAACCATTTATTAACTTGGGACAATGTAGCGTAGTGATACACTTCAAAAAGTCCAAAATTAATAAAATAGTTAATTAACACAGTTTTGCAATAGAAGCCAATCCATTTTAAGCAAGAAGCCCCAGAAGATGTCTGAATTTATTCACTTATTAAATTGGGTTACTTAAGTGACCAGTATCATTACATATTTTGTCTTTTTCTATAGAACTGAGAATTGTTTAGGAACAGATCATTTTGTTCTCAGAAACATGTAGGAGACTACAATCTGATACAATGTAACTTTCAAGGGCAATTTTATGAGTTCAATGAGAGTTGATGTTGCTCCTGTGGCCCTGAAAATTACATAGTTTATCAGCCGCATTCATTAGGCTCTTCATATCTGGGCATAGATTGTTAAAATTGTACTTGATGGTGTAACAATAAGAAATAAACCTAACTGGCAAACAATAAAAGTTTCTTCTCCATAACTTTGCCAGTTTTGCATATAATTTCTTACTTGGTTTAGTTTTTTGTCTAGTCTTGACAAATGATGAAGTGATTCAAGGGAATTGATTTAGGGGACAACTTGTCAAGGTCCCTAGAAGTAGAAAACTGCTTAGCTACTCTTAGATGTCCTGTGTCTCAAACCCAAAGATATTCAAGGTAATTTTTCATTTGCCTATGAACAGTATGTGGTTTTCCCTCACTTATTTTTTTTTCACTGGATCAGCTAACCTTCTAGACTTTATTTTTTATTACAAATATGAATGCACTCAGCAAAAATCCTATGCCATTTACTCTAGTGGGACCAGAATCTGGCCTTTCTATGTGAATATCATTTGTATACCCCATCAGAAGTGATTTTATAATGGCTTCCTTAACAAGATAATCCATCAAGGAACTGGTGACAACTGCACCTAGTAACCTACTTAACAGATCCAGTTTGACAACTATTACACTTTAGTGCATGTCATCAAAGCAGGGTGTAACTTAGTATTAAATTAATACAGCAAACACATTTGGTAGTGGACCATAGTTGCTTGAGAAGGTTGAAGGTGGTAACTTACAAGCAGAATTGTTTGGCTTTTGAGTACTGTCTTGTCACTGGAACGGAGAAAACACCTACTGCTTATGAGGGTAGTTTGATCATCAGATTTAAGTAAATGCTTGAATTTGTTTGCTAATGGTACTTAGAGCTGCATGTTCATGAAGGGCTTCCCCAAGATTTCATTTCATTTGGTTCATGAACCGGCTTATGATAGTAACTGTCCCTAGAGGAGACCTCATTCAAATTGGCATCTTGCAGTGCACAGATTACCTGTTTTGAGTTGATCAGTTCAAGTTTTACAGGGAAAAGCTAATTTTCCTGTGTCTCTGTTCATTTTGAAATAAAAGATCCAATTGCTAGTGTGTGTTTCTGTGACTGGAATGGAACCGTGATGAGTGAAATTTATTATCTTGTGAAAGAGTAAATAGCAACAGCCATGCTCTTAATTCCAGTGAACGATTCACTATACATGTAGTAATATTAATAGTCAGGAAAATCTGCAGTTTTTCTGGATCCTTGGGAATATTTTTTATTTGACACAACATTTTATCACAGGAAAATTTCTTTTCCAGCAGGTAATCAGAATTTAGAAACTATTTCATAAAAAATGCTCAGAATTATTCTGCATCTTATATATGCACTATTTGCATCTAAGTATTGCCAAATATTTAGAATAGGTTATGAAGTCATATCTACATGATCTGTACCACCTTTAAATGTCTGGTTTTTTTTAAAGAGTGAAAAGATAATTAAGTACAAATCAGGCATTTCAAATTTACACCTACTTTTCAGGTTCAGTTACAGGAATTTCTGCATCAGTGTGACTGTTGATTACCTTACAGACACAAGTGAATCTTTCAGGGAATAGAGGAAATGCCAGAGTCTGTAAATAAGATGGAATGGTTGTAGTGTGAAAAGGCATGCTGGTGTTGGTCAGCGGGGGCTAGTCCACATTAGAGAAGCTTTGTTCATAGGGCAGAAGAACACAGACTTCATTGGCAGAGATACAGCTTCCATTAGCAGCATACATTCCTGACATTTTTTAAATAACTCACCTTACCAAACATTGTAAGTAAACTATCTTAAGGATGAGTTGAATGCCAGAATGAGTTGAATCTCTGTATAGGATTTTGCTTGAGTGGTTATGTCAGAGATATGATGTTTTCTTGATTCTTCTGTACCTCATATTTTAGCAGATATAATCTTACTGTATAACCCTGACTCTTAATTTCACTGTTGTGAATTAACTAGTCTTGGAGTTCACTATTAGTGTACAGCAATACTGTATAGACTATTCCTGAAGTATCCCTTTAAACTTACTTTGCTTATAAAGTTCACTTCATGCTTTGCCTTCCCTACAAAGAATAGACCAAAGTACCTGTAACAGCCATCTTTCTTTACAAGAGTAACAACTTTTACCAGCAGAGTGTTTTTTTTATTTGGTTTGGGATATTATTGTTTGTAATTTTTTAAAAATTCATTAAATGAAATTAACTGTACTGACAAAATTACCTTCTTCCTGAGGTAACAGCTGATGGTTTTGAGCATAGGAACAAAAACATCACTTGGAAGCAAACCCAGTTTTCGCTCTAAACCGTGTTCACTCTGTCAGCAGATTTCCATGTTAAAATTAATAAAATACTCAAATCTCATTCTGTTGCAACAGTGAAATATTTGGTGAGAGTAACATGCAAGATGAAATCAGGTGTCGGACCTGCAGGATGCTAACTTGGTAGCAACCGTTTTGGTTTATCCTGGCTATCAGTCATAAGGTGGCATATCTCTACAGCTGGAGCAGTTAAACAGCTTGGCTAGACCTTTTGGGAGAAAAAGAGTATGTGGAATTGTGGTTACTGTTGACCCAAAAGTAAGCAACAACATCTAATGCTAAACAACCTCTTTGAGTAGCATAAGCTATAAAGGAAATTACGGTCTCACAAGTACAGCTTGAATCGATTGGCTTTTAGACAGGTTCCATCCAGAATAATGTATTCCATGGGTTTTCAGCAGGAAGGTAACCATGTGAAGCTCTGTCCTATTTCAGGTAGGCCCTTCTGGTATTCTGCTGAGCTGTCTTGAGTATCTCTATGCAACATTGCAAATTCGTGGTACAGATGGATCCTGACTGATTTTTTTAGTATTGGGAGAGGGATGGGAATACGTCATGCTCACTCACCAGTGGCCTACAGAGTATGCTGGCATTTAAGCATGTGTATTACTTATTACTTGATATTCCCATTGACTGCTTAAAATTAATTACTTTACAGTTATGAACCATCACTGAAAATCTTTTGTAATTGTCTTATATGTGTAAAGTGTATATTCAGTTTCTCGAAAGAGCAGGTCTTGCACTTTCAATCAGTCCAAGCATGTAATGCCAAATCAATGTATCCTATTTCCGTCAAATCTTCTGCATGACTATGGTATATTGTGATAATATATAGTAATAATATATAATATTAATATATAATTTTATAGCCTTGTAAGCCAACATTAAAATATCTGCAAAACTTAGTCAGTATTATCAAGGGAGACATAAACATGATTAGTGTCAAAAGTGTCAGCACAGAAAGGCTCATTTCCTTTGGGAGACACTCAAGAGCTGGATGTTTTTATCCTCCTGCTATATGACTAGGTAAATGCTTGTTGTATGACCAAAATGTAGTTCATAGAATAATGAACATCTGGATGTCATGTAGGCCAAGCTTCATCTCTTTGGGGATATCAGTGTGAAGATTTTTTTTCACTTATCTAATTGGAATTTCCCATGTTGCAGCTTGTGTCTGTTGTTTGTAGGCCTTCTGCTGTGCACCTCTGAGAAGTCTAGCTTCATCTTTTCTACACCCTCCCTTTAGAGTTCAGCAAGGTAATCTTTCCCTTGCCTTCTCTTTTTAAGGCTAACCTAACCCTTGCTCACTCATCTTCTCCTCGTACTTCATGTGCCAAACCCCTTTATCACCTTGGTGGTCATCAGCTGGATCTGCTCTGCTATGTCAATGTATTTCTTGTATAGGCGAGTCCAAAACAGAGTACAGTACTCCAGTTGCAGTCTCACAACAGCCAAACAGAAGAAACATCTCCCTTGACCTGCTGGCTAATACACCTCTTGCTTATCACCACTCACATGATGGGACTCAATTAAGATATGTGCTACAGCTGTCTCAGATGTCTTCAAACAGACATGCAAAATAATCCTTTTCCCTGATTCTTACAGCAGAATACAAAATTAGTGCCATAGCTCTCTACAGTATAGATTTTCTTACATTATTAACAACTCAAAACAAAAGCCAAGCATTAGTACTTATATAGTCTCATTAAAATTCTATAAAAGTATTCACAAACAAGAAGATTCTAGGGGTTAATCCTGTGAACTTAAACAATTATATATTTATATAAAATCTTGCACTTCATCACTGCCCTTACAGAGAACAATTTTGAAAAACTGAAGCAGTAAAGGGAGCCAATAGGTTTATGTAATACTTCTTTTCCTTATTATCATTTCTTTGCAAGCTTCTCAAACGTGCTCAAACAGGTGACGTATGTTTTCCCTGTCAGCTCTCCTCCCTAACTAAATAATTTACTTTCTAATGTAATGAATGTTGGGCGTATGCTTCCCAGAATGGATGCTTGAATCTAACATTCCATCAGGCAAGCTTTGATTATAGGTTTTTTTTTAATTATGAATCTACAAGGTGGATCTGGCACAATACTGTCATGAAACTCGTATATTAGTTAACTTGATGTAAATCTCAAAAAATACAGTCTAAAAATGTACTGAATTTATATCTCCTTTATGTTCAACAGATAATGATTTACTAGTTTCCATTTCAAGATGAAATTGAGGTAGAGTGAGTATTTCCAAATGTGGGTGCCCAAATATGTTAGGACATATATGTAGCATAACATAAAGACTAAATTTCTGGAGGATTCACTGTATGAAACTACTGTTAAGGTTAAAGGGATGTGAAAATAAGGAGCTTTAAGTAAAGGCTCTGCATGACCAACTTTTTTGGAAGTCAGACCACTTCTATGTAGATTCTTATGTTTGAAAATATTGGCCCTGGACTTCAGGACATACTATTTCAAAGAAATAAACCTGTCTCCATCATCAGTGGTAAGTTCTACAGTGTGTTAAAAATTACTACCTTGATGAAAACGAGGCAGATTTTACTCTCTCTATTAAATCCTATGTTATGCATTAAAAGCTGAAATTACTGTAACAAAAGTCAGTACTGTGGTATAGTAACTATTTTTTGAAATTATCACCAACTGCTAGGTGTACAAGAGATTTACTCAGTTGCTGTTCAAGAACTACTACAGAATAATAGAAACTAGTGTATGTATGTCACTTAAAAATACTGTCTAATGTATGTGTTACACTTAACTTGTACAAATAGGTTTTACTGAATATTAGCAATTCCTGCAACACACCAGGCCAATGAGTATCATCCTGTCATCAAACTAAAATAGATCTGACATCTTTTCTGGCCTGGAGGTGCAATTGTTATGATTGCTCTTCATTACAATTTAAATTGCATATAGTACCACCAATGGAAGGAAGAGAGGCTCTGCCTTACCTTCTTTTATCTTTGGAACATCTGTAGTTATAAATTGAATCAGATTTTCTCAAATGACTATGCACTTCTAATAAAAGTTCTACCATGTCTCTACTGTTTTTTTAATTTTGGTAGGAAGATGAATGTGTTCATATTTTTCAGGGTATTTCTTGCCTCTAAGCTACAAAAGCATCTGTAAAGCATTCTGTGACAAACTAATCTTTGCTTTGAAGGGATGCTTATTACAAAAGCAAGGAGTTTTTTTTGGCAGAGAAGAATTAGAATTAGAATAGTTTTTTTCCCTTTTTATGAGGGAAGAAAGGAGGGATGAAATATTCACATTTACTTACTTTCATGACCATTTAAATTTCATCTGATTCTTCTTCCAGTTTGAAAGGCTTCTGTTTCAAGCCAGGCAAGTTTTCCTACACAGGTATTTCCAAAGAACCCTAAAGTATGCATCATGACTCCTCCTGTTCCCTCCCATTTTTTTAAATATAAACAGATCATTTTTGGACTTTTGGTTTGAAATATGTGTGTGAGATGTGGAAAACTTTGTTGCTTCAATCATCTGGTATGCTTAATTGCCTCTGCTGAGCACACCACTTCCATAAATACTGGTGAATATAAAATGCACTTGCTATAATGGATAATATCACAAAATAAGATCATATCATACAGTAAAAAAGACTGTACACAGAGAAGGAAAGAGGAGCACACACTCAGTTTTAAGTGTTAGCTTCAGCAATGGAACCCTGTTCCTGAATTTTGATGTAGAAAATTTTGTCAGATGAGCTGAACATACATTTGTAGCCTGAAGTTCTAGGGCTGATTGTCACACTAAATAAAAATATAACCACTATATATATTAGTGTTAGAACCAGAACAAAGAGGATGATGGGTAGAGCAACTCGTTCCAGTTTTTTTCTTAACTGACATAATGTAATAAATGACTGACGGACAGTTGCATTAACCTCTTTAGAAGCCTGAAGTGCTTTCCATATTTAGCATACAGAAAAAATCTTCCTGTTCTAGTGCAGAAATGTTGTTTTATGTATTTTATGAGTAACTTGCAGTGTAGAACCAAGAATGAAGCCTGCATGAGGTGTTGAGCACTAAACTTTGGGTGCTTAAGCAATTAGATGAGTCCACAGTCTTAAGACATTTCCATTCCTTTTTGTGCAGGGAGAATTTGGTATCCATGAAAGACATCCGAGTGTAGCTGAATAGGAAGCTGCTCAGGCAGGCTACATTAGCCAAGATGAAAATACAGAGGACAGAAATGGATGCTTGTGGGCATTGGTCTTGGTATTGGCATTGGTGTCTCCTTCCAGGTTTATGCATTTTGAAGTAGACAAACTTTGGTAAAAATCAACAGAGGTATTGGGAGCCACATGCAGGACTAGGATGTTTCCTCTGCCCCACCCAAAGGCACACTTTATTGCAATGGTATGACCAGCTCCTTCTGGCCCTGTGAATTTTGTATTAACTTCATTGCTGCACAACTTCAGTGGAAGACTTGAAGACCTCTTCTCCAGTCTGGAGCTAAGGCACTCTCTGGAAAAATGGCTTTGAATCAAACCAAGGAGGACAATTGGCTTCCCAATTGCTTAGCATGGTCTCTAACCCCTAGACTATTACACAGAAAGCACAGCATAGGTTTTTCTGTCATGTTTGAACCAAAAGAATGAAGAATCTGCTGTCTGATCTCACTATAAGGTTAGATATGACCTACATTCAGAAAATGGCTAAGATCCCTTTGGGGACTAAAGCACAGGAAAAAAGTAGTTCATGAACCCAAGTGAAAAAGATGGTGGTATCCTTAGCTCTATAGAGAAGCTAAATGTAGGCGGTCTAAAACTCTACTAACAAATTTCAGGTGTGTGAATACTCAGGTAGCCTAGAATACTGTAGATTGTGTTGTTGAACTAAGACACCAGTATATCAGCTGGCCTTTCCTGAAGTTCTAAGTCCTTTTGTGGATCTGTGCCTATATTCCCAGACATGGTCATTGGCAGGGAACAGATCTTCAGAGTCTTGGCACTCAAAGCACTGCGACTGTGATAGCTACACAGTCTGCTTTAATGCAGCATCTAATTTTGGTGATTCACAACCATGGTGCTTATAAAAATATTATTCTGCTCTCTCGTCCTCCTCTCCATTTTCCTCTGAAATTGATAAATATTTTATCATGTTCTCTATTCTGTTATCTACCGTAGACCAAAAAATAATCTCAAAGCAACACCAGATTTGATATCTGTAAATCTCAATTATTCATTTTCTTTGTCTAGTTAGAAAATTGTTTTGTATACAAGGAACAGTCTAACACAGAGGTAAACTTTATGAAGAAATCATAACACTGTTTTAGTATGTTGCAAATGCTCCATTAGAATAACTTGCACTGACTCATGGAAGATCTTTTGTGGATGACTGGTTCCTCATAAAACTTGGATAACTAGATCCCAGCTGGAACATGAGCAGTACTGCGCTCTTCTTCCTGATGATGCAGTACATCAAACAAATCCCCTAGACGCTCCCCATTACAGGCTCAGTATCTGTCTGGTGGTGGTCATGGAGACAAAATTGTGGGAACCAACATTGTAGATCAGAGTCAGTGTGAAAAAGGCTATGTAAATACAGGAAGAATACATAACTAAGAGTTTGCTAGTGCATAAGTGTCTTAGATTTCACAGCTTAATTCCTATTTAAATTCTTGCATTGTAAGTGGGTGATTTTCTCCATCCGGTACAGTTATAGATCTTCCCTTAAAGGCTTTTTCCTGTGGCAACTGCATACTGAGTCTCTGTCATCAGGCTGAGGTACAAGTTCCATTCCATCCCGTATTTCAGGTTTGCTGGCTTGGCGTTTGGCGTATTTCTGAAATATGTAAACAACATTTAAGAATGCTATAAGCACCAACATATAATTCGTGAAACAGAATTTTCCTCCTCCCTTCCACTCAAAAGCTTGCCTTTATCCAGGCTCATGTAATTGTTTACAACCTGTTTACAAGGTGTCTTTATAACACACCTACTAATAGGCTACATTGCCTCTGAAAACCTCCTTTAATGTTTTCCCCTGTCCTATTATTAATGGTGATTTGAATATTGTCCTTATTTGTGCCTCTAACCACTTTAAGCAGATAATGCTGTCCTTTTTGTGCACTGAGGAGTTCCAAACTTTGTGTCAGCCTGTGGCTGCTGAGGCTGAGATCTAACTCTGCACAGCAAAACAGGAAAAAGAAATGAGTACTTACAGAGAACAGAAACTTCTTTCACTAGAGATCTGCATCTCCTAGGGAAGCAATGACTGTTTGGCCTGCTTCACCCCTGCCTACTCTACTAGCCATACTTCCAGAATTTCTTTTCCATGTATTCATTGTTTTGTAATACAGCGAAGTAGCTCATGAGGGGATAAGAATGAAGGGAAAAAGGAAGAAAGTTGTGTACAGATTATCACCTACGTCTGTTAGAAACCACATACCAAGCAACACTGAAAACAGGTCTGACTGTGGGGATGGAGGCAAAAAAAAAAAAAAATCTCTGATTCTGTAAAACAACTACAATGTCAGGTTGCCTCTTTAATGATGAAGCAAGTTTCAGCAAAGCTCTTCACACTGATCCCCTGTGAATAATATCAACCGTGTCTGCTATTGATATAAGTAAGGACTGAATATGAAATTTGTAGCATTGGTAGCAGTAGCAGTTGGGGTAAAGTAATAAAAAGTGATCTACTGTACTAACCTGGAGCACTTTATAATAGTAGCAGTAAAGCCTGTGAGGCTGAAGCAATTCTCTTGCCATTAATTGTCCTTCTTTAGCAATTTTTCTTGCTGCTTCATCATTTTCCTGGAAAATTGAGACGAAACGAATGAATAATAGAGCAATCAGTGAGTTACTCAAAGCCTGGCTGGCATTAGAACTTTTATTAAAGGGGCTATTCAAATCTGTAACTGTATGTGCAATTACCAGTAGACTGCAAAGGCACACTTTAAATGGCAGATTTTTTAAAATACTGGATTGGTTTTATGGTCACAACTGGTACCTTAGAGCTATCAATAACAACTTTTATGGATAATTGTACAATTTTGAAAACTCAGTTGATTACTGCTCTACTGTTTTATACAAGCCACAAGCCTCTTCAAAATCAGGTCTGACATCTCACAGACATACCTAGTTTTACAGAAGACAAAGCCACAGTTGTTGTCCTCTCCTATGCAATGCAATTCAATGTCTTCCTTTTCAAAATAACTCTGCTTGAATTCATGTACTGACTCTCAGGTTTTTTAGGTCTATATTTCAAAGCTTTTAGTATTCTCATCTGACTCTTTATGAAGAACTACAGTACTCTCAGAACAGAAACTTTTCCTATGTTTTCTAACCTAATAGCTAAACTTAAAGCACAAATAGTGTTTTCAATCACACAATTATATTGGTTTGTTTTGTTACAGAATCCCAGCCTCTCATTCTGAGCGTATTACAGAGCAGTGATTTTTTTGTACATTGAAACAGAATATGCAAGGACTTCTGTTCTAGTCATGACCTAAAAAAAGTGATAGAATCAATTAAGTACTATCTAGGATTCTGGCCATTTCTTTGAAAATTACCTGCATTAGTCACTGTCCTGGTTTTGGCTGGGATAGAATTAATTTTCTTTCTAGTAGCTGGTATAGTGTTATGTTTTGGATTTAGTATGAGAATAATGTTGCTAACTAACACACTGATGTTTTCAGTTGTTGCTAAGTGGTGTTTATACTAAGTCAAGGATTTTTCAGCTTCTCATGCCCAGCCAGCAAGAAGGCTGGAGGGGCACAAGAAGTTGGGAGGGGACACAGCCAGGACATCTGACCCAAACTGGCCAAAGGAATATTCCATACCATGTGATGTCATGCCCAGTATATAAACTGGGGTGAGTTGGCCTGGGGGTGTGGATCGCTGCTTGGGAACCAACTGGGCATTGGTCTGCGAGTAGTGAGCAATTGCATTGTGCATCACTTGTTTTGTATATTCCAATTCTTTTATTATTATTGTTATTGTCATTTTATTATTGTTATTATCATTATTACTTTCTTCCTTTTCATTCTGTTAAACTGTTCTTACCTCAACCCACAAGTATTACTTTTTTTTTTTTCCAATTCTCTCCCCCATCCCACTGGGTGGGGGGGAAGTGAGTGAGTAGCTGCGTGGTGCTTAGCTGCTGGCTGGGCTTAAACCACAACAGTCAGTATACTAAGGCTTTGACTCACGAAACACTTCTGCACATACTTAAAATGAATTCTTAAGTACTTCCCTGAATAGAAATGGTTACTTGAATTAAGGCCTTCCCATCTCATACTAACAATAAAATGGACTTCCTTTATCCCAGGATCTCAATAGAGTTCATGCAAAATATGTGGAAACACAAAAAGCAGAGAGTATTAAGATAAATTATTTACATGCTTGTTTATCACTTTGAACTTGAATTAGTAATGGATCTTACCTTAGCCCATTTTATTTTCTCTATCAAGTCCTCTAAGTTTCTCTTAACTGGAACATAATGTTTCCAAGGTTTTAATCCAATATAAAAGTGTTCATAGTACTGGGAGTCTTGCTTCAATACTAGGCTGTCACCCAGCAAGAGGTATGGAAATCTGTAAGCTGCTACGGTCCCATCTACATTCACTTGGTATTTGTACTACAACATGAAGATAGAGGAAAAAAAGGTGAAAGGTTTTGAATCGGAATAGGAACACTGACTGTTTAAAAGATTATTCTCACAGGCAAGATGTAATTGTGTTTATTAATTCTCATCTTCAAACCTCTTTTAGTGTTAAGTAGGTATAGTTTCATGGTATTCTGGATAACATAATGGAAAAAAGATTTGTTTTCAACCCAAGATTGACAGTCAAGAACCTTTGTGTAACATGAACTGCCTGATGGGTATTCTATTAAAGTATCCTGGGACAGAGCAAGAGGTACAGCTGGGAAGGAAATAAAACTAATCTATACTTAAATTCAAAAAAAGGAAATTTATTCTGACTTAAAATTATATTATTATGTAGAATAATCTGAAACATGTATTATTATATAAAATAATCTGAAACATTATACTAAAAGTAACCATGAATGTACTGCTCTGACAGATGCTCTTGGCTGTTACAGCATTTCTGATATATTAATCACTGGAACAGAACTTCAATTGCCATATCTTATAATTGCTTTTTACAGGACTCTGTCCCCTTTACTTTTTATACCTCTGTTGCAGTGGAATTTGTGTGTTCAAGTGCAACAAAAACTTCCATCTATTTTCTAACTTGTTACTACAAGGACTCTTTCTGACATCTATAACATATGTGCAATGGACATAAATTGTGTCCATTGTTTTCATATTTACCCAAATAAAAGAAACTGTGATGGTGAGAAATTGAATTTCTCAATATATTTAAAAAAAAAATAATCTCCAAGAACTGTCTCTAAGGGACTCCACAAAAAAATATAGTGGCTTTCTTTAGAAGTGTGTCACATTATGACTTTGATTAGAGGTGATCTGTCTACCCTGCACGGACCAGTGTTCCCAGTGTAGCATAACTGTTTTGTTTACTGAATGGAATTGGCAAAAGTAAGCCTTGTCTTTTCAGTTAGTAAGAACTTGACAGCAAAATTAATCCAAGACTGTAATTTGCTTGCTACCTTAAAGAAGTCAAAGAAGCCCATCAGCTGAACCTTTCCCAGCTCTTTTTCTTTTTCTCTGAAGAAGAAATATCCTGTTATTCCAGCATCTAGTAGTTCTGGATTTTCCTTGGATAACTTGACAAGATGGAGACGTTCTTCTCGGCTGTCTCGACCTCTAAATAAAGCTCGCTCAGTTTTGTTTTCCCAGAATGGGCCTATGAGCATTGAGTGACAAGGTGAAAGCAAGCAGTAAGGAAATGTTCATGGTATGTTTAGTGCAAATATGAAACTTGCTATGACAGTGGCATTACAATCAGAGACATGGTAAAACAGGCATGGTTTCTTGTAGTGAATCCATAATCACTTATTAATCACAGGGTTTAAACTCCCAGCTCTGGCTTGAATTTTGGGATGAGAAACTGAGCCACTTATAAAAGGAAAATCACAGAATTGCTTTTCCACTCAACAATTTTATATTTTAATAACTTGAATTATCTTGAAAGCTAAATAAAGGATTATAATCAAATTACGTAAGTAAAATACTAATAATTAAAGTAATTCTCCATCCATAAAGCCTGCCAAAATAACCAAAATTTCTTTAGTAAAACCCACTTCTGTTACCCAGCAATTTAGTTAGTTCCATCACTTATTGATGACTTAAAGAGGAAAAAAAAATGGCTATACTGTGTCCTCAGGATACTTAGCAAGAGCCTGAAAGACTTCATCTCTGCTTCCTGCCTGCTTTTAAAGACATTAAATACGTCCTTCCTCATCCTTCTGCTGGAAATTTCCTTAAAGGACCTACTAAAGTGGAGTAGGCTCTTACCATCTCCTAATTGGAAAAGCAGCTGTACTAAATCAGTAACATGGAGTGCTTCAAACTGATAATAAAATACTTCATTTAAAAACTAATAAAGAAAAGAGAAACTGTGAACTAATCAAATAAAAAGAAATACCTCCTCACTCAAGTTTTACTCCTTAGGTATTGTTCATGGCATTTGTCTGATCCCTAAGTATTCATGAATTTCCTGGGCGGGGAGGAAGACACCTGTCAGTAAAACTGACTCTTTCTTCCAAGCTAGAAAAACAATTCAGAAGATCCCACTCTGAGGTATTTTTTTTATACAGACAGTATTTTCTTATTTGAAAGAGGCTGCAGCATAGTACTAGTTTATTTATTTCAGAATTCAAATTCATTTTTATGTAAACAAAACATTGGGCCACATCACTGTCAGGAAAAGAATTACTATTTGATTAGAAGGAACAAATTCAAGTCCTTCACTGAGGAGAAAGGCCTTTTAATTATATTTCATTTTCTTTTGACAGGTCACGGTAGCTATCTTCTGGATACCTTTAAGTTAAAATTCACCACTGTTGTAAACTGGACTTCTTAAATTTTGGCTCTAAATCCGTATTAAACACCTGCTTAGTAGCAGTGTTGAAAGTGTTTACAACCTGTAAAGACTAACCTGCTTGTATTAAGAGACCTCCTAAGGCACTTGTGAACTGAAGACTAACACATTATTTGAATGCAACTTGCTTCTTTGATGGAATTTACAAATCCTTTTTTAAAATTCACGCTCTTGAATTTACCTGTATTTCCTTGAATAGAAAGGAGATCATTTGTGACTCCACGTAGGGTTTCAAGAGTTGAGTGAGTTACATCATACGTTGGAAGGACTATATCTTTTGAATCTGCAGAGCCACACCATGAAATGACAGGTATAGGACCAGGTGTATCATTAGCTTTCCGATACTCAACTGGCCAATCTCCAACATTAAGATAAAACTCCACGTCAGGAAGATGAACCTAAATGTATACCCAGGAAAGGATAATAACACAAAGACAGAAGCTGTTTGTCACTCTTACATATATTCCTCAGTTCTCTTATGTCATGCAGAATCAATAAACCTACTAGATAGTTAACAGATTTAGCTGAGCTTAAGGTATGAATTTCAAGTTTCTGCCCTACAAGCAAGTATGAAACGAACATGCACAGGAAAACGCTCACAGAGTCAGGCCTTAGTCCCTGCAGCTTTCCTAGCAATCTCACTACTGTCAAGCTCAGCCCCCACACATTATCTCTAAGATACGCTGTCATCTTGATGAAGAAACAAAAGTTAAATCTTCAGGAATTACAAATCTGAAGATACAACAACAAATGCAGTATTGCCATATTAGAATGTGGCTTAATAGTCTTAAATGATCAAAATCGATACCTTTCTTGCCAGTGACAGGAACATTTCATCGGAGAACATTTTGAAGTCTGTATACTTCCCTAAGGAGCGACGGTAGATGTGATTATTGAGAATAGTGTAATGAACAATAGCACCTCTTGTTTGACTGAACTTTGTTGGTATTTCCTTAAGCATTTGCTGAAGGTCAATGGTGGGAAAAGAAATAAAGTCCTTTGTAATCTGAGGTTCTTGGGATGGACAAGACATAACGTTCTGCCAGATCTCAGGGTCTTCTTCAGGACAATCACAATATTCATGATAAACTGGTCCTGTAGCAAACAAAGCACTGAGAGTCTATATTTGTGATTCTACATCAATCATCATTCCCCAAACACATGGGCATATAAATGTAGACATGACAGTGGCGTGACATTTTTTATTCCAAGTTTAATTTTTAAAGTTTTCCTGGGAAATCATCCTCCCTATAACATTTCTGGGGTTTAGCAGTGTAATTGAGAAAACAGCAACATTCTTCTCTTTTCAGAAATCAAAATACTCCATTTTTTGTTATTCATCTGCAAAATGAAGCTCCATTATTGTGCTACCTGCCAACCACATAGGGCATTCAGAATTGTTCTAACTGTCCATAACTACCAAAGCTCAGGTATTACAGTTCCAATTTTAGCCTAATAATTCAGAACTTTGAAACAGTAGTCTTTATCTCTGCCATAAGGTGTTTTATGTATAATCAACTATTCTTTCTGTCCTTTTCAAGCAGAGAGCTTAGGTATAAGCAAGAGCCTCACAGAGCATGAAAAAAAGCCCTTATTTCATGGACTTCTAATCAAAACAGGTTCTGTCCTGTGTCATAGTTTCATGGCTGCTGGCAGATGTGCAACAGCAAAAAGAAGGCATACTACCAAGGACAGGCAGGGGAGATGAGGAGGGGGTGTTGCCCTCTATGTCAATGACCAGCTGACATGCATGGAGCTCTGCCTGGGGATGGATGAGGACCTGACCGAGAGCTTATGGGTCAGAATTAAAGGGAGGGCAGGGACAGGTGACATTATAGTGGGGGTCTGCTACAGGCCACCCGACCAGGAAGACCAAGTGGATGAGGCCGTCTATAAACAGGAGCAGCGTCACGTTCACAAGCCCTGGTCCTCATGGGGGACTTCACCCACCCTGATATCTGTTGGAGAGACAATACATAAGCAATCCAGGAGGTTCCTGGAATGCATTCATGATAACTTCCTTCCCAAAGTGATGGAGGAGCCAATAAGGAGAAGTGCTATGCTGGAACATGTTCTCACCAATAAGGAGGGGCTGGTTGGGAATGTGAACCTCAAGGGCAGCCTTGGCTGCAGTGACCATGAAAGGGTGGAGTTCAAGATCCTTTGGGCAGCAAGCTCACCACCCTGGACTTCAGGAGAGCAGACTTTGGCCTCTTCAGGGATCTGCTTGGTAGAGTACCACAGGATAAAGCCCTGGAGGGAAGAGGGGCCCAAGAAAGCTGGTTAATATTCAAGGATCACCTCCTCCAAGCTCAGGAGCGATACATCCCAACAAAGAGGAAGTCAGGCAAAAACACCAGGAGGCCTGCATAGATGAACAAGGAGCTCCTAGACAAACTCAAACAGAAAAAGGAAGCCTACAGAGGGTGG
Organism: Haliaeetus leucocephalus; assembly: GCF_000737465.1. Lineage (NCBI taxonomy): Eukaryota > Metazoa > Chordata > Aves > Accipitriformes > Accipitridae > Haliaeetus > Haliaeetus leucocephalus. The sequence continues at coordinate 244,402 of NW_010972787.1, forward strand.
AAGCGAGGACAGATAGCCTGGGAGGAATACAGAGAATTTGTCTGAGTAGCCAGGGATCAGGTACAGGGAAGCCAAAGTCCTGATAGAATTAAATCTGGCCAGGGACATTAAGGGCAACAAGAAAAGCTTCTATAGGTACATCAGTGATAAAAGAAAGACTATGGAAAATGTGGGCCTTCTCTGGAAGGAAATGGAAGACCTGGTTATCCAGGATATGGAGAAGGCTGAGGTACTCAATGACTTTTTTGCCTCAGTCTTCACCAGCAAGTGCTCCAGCCACACCACCCAAGTCACAGAAGGAAAAAGCAGGGACTGGGAGAATGAAGAACTGCCCACCATAGGAGAAAAAATCAGGTTCAAGACCACCTAAGGAACCAACCTGAAGGTGCACAAGTCCATGGGACCTGATGAGATGCATCCGTGGGTCCTGAGAGAACTGGCAGATGAAGTGGCTAAGCCACTATCCACCATATTTGAGAAGTCACGGCGCTCCAGGGAAGTTCTCACTGACTGGAAAAGGGGAAACATAACACCCATTTTTAAAAAGGGAAAAAAGGAAGACCTGGGGAATTACAGGCCAGTCAGTCTCATTTCTGTGCCCAGCAAGATCATGGAGCAGATCCTCCTGAAAACTATACTAAGGCACATGGAAAATAAGGAGGTGATTGGTGACAGCCAACACGGCTTTGCTAAGGGCAAATCATGCCTGACAAGTTTGGTGGCCTTCTACAACAGGGTAATAGCATTGGTAGATAAGGGAGGAGCAACTGACATCATCTACCTGGAATTGTGCAAACCATTTGACACTGTCCCGCACAACATCCTTGTCTCTAAATTGGAGAGACATGGATTTGATGAATGGACCACTTGGTGGATAAGGAATTTGCTGGATGGTCACACTCAAAGAGTTGTGATCAACAGCTCCATGTCAGAGTGGAGAGCAGTGACGAGTGGTGTTCCTCAGGGGTCCGTATTGGGACCGGCGTTGTTTAACATCTTTGTCGGCGACATGACAGTGGAATTGAGTGCACCCTCAGCAAGTTTGTCGATGACACCAAGCTGTGTGCTGCGGTCAACAGGCTGGAGGGAAGAGATGCCATCCAGAGGGACCTGGACAGGCTTGAGAGGTGGGCCTGCGCAAACCTCATGAAGTTCAACAAGGCCAAGTGCAAGATTCTGCACATGGGTCAGGGCAATCTCAAGCACAAATACAGGCTGGGCGATGAGTATCCGGATTGAGAGCAGCCCTGAGGAGAAGGACTTGGCGGTGTTGGTTGACAAGAAGCTCAACATGACCCGGCAATGTGCACTTGCAGCCCAGAAAGCCAACTGTATCTTGGGCTGCATCAAAAGAAGTGGGTCAAGGAAGGTGATTCTCACCCTCTACTCTGCTCTCATGAGACCCCACCTGCAGTACTGCATTCAGCTCTGGGGCCCCATCCTAAGAAGGACATGGACCTGTTGAGGCGAGTCCAGAGGAGGGCCATGAAGACAATCAGAGGGCTGGGGCACCTCTCCTATGAAGACAGGCTGAGAGAGTTGGGGTTGTTCAGCCTGGAGAAGAGAAGGCTCTGGGAAGACCTTATAGCAGCCTTCCAGTACCTAAGGGGGCCTATGAGAAAGTCAGAGAGGGACATTTCACAAGGGCATGTAGTGATAGGACAAGGGGTAATGGCTTGAAACTGAAAGAGGGTAGATTTAGACTAGATGTAAGGAAGAAATTCTTTACTGTGAGGGTGGTGAGACATTGGAACACATTGCCCAGAGAAGCTGTGGATGCCCCATCCCTGGAATTGTTCAAGGCCAGGTTGGATGGGGCTTTGAGCAACCTGGTCTAGTGGAAGGTGTCCCTGCCCGTGGCAGGGGGGTTGGAACTAGATGATCTTTAAGGTCCTTTCCAACCCAAACCATTCTACAATTCTGTTATTCTACCTTGAGGACTCAGGACAGTTTCCTTTCAGTTTGAAGACATTTTTAAGTTTGTATTTAGGAAATTTTATTTAAAAAAAACATGGCGAAATTCTGGTTAGAAGTAGTGGTAAAATAAAACAAGACTCTCCAGAGAAGTAACTTTATATTATCTTTTTCTTTGCTAAACATCTGTCCATCTGAGAGCAAGAGAAGGAAGTTAAAGAAGCAGATGTGGAATGACAGAATGATTTGCCTTGTTTTCCCCGCTTTTAAGTAGTTCTTCCACAGTATAGACCTGCACTGAATTAAACTGGGCTAATGGAAGAAAGTTAAATATTATCTGGTTAAAGAAATATTGTCTTTGTTGTTATGAAGGATCACACTTTTTAGAAATTGCAGACATTTTAATTATAAAGTGTTGGGAACAACACAAAATCCTTGCTTTTGCAGATAATATTTTCTACTTTAGATAAAAATAACACAACGTTTAAGTGAATATGTGCTTGAAAACCGTAAAAATACAAGCATTACTCTCTTATTCCCTACCAAATATGAAGAGATGCATTTCTGTATGCATGAGGGAAGAGGGGCTGTCCGGACACATCACCTAAATGTCAGAGGACATAATCTATATGCTTATGCATCTAGGTCCTGTAACTTGGCAATGTATAGAGATTGTCACTGCTTACTTCTCTATATAAGGAGAACGTTTGCGAGAAGACTACATGAACAAGGGCAAACAAACCTCTAATTTCCCACCTCTTCCTCTAGCAGTATATTAGTCCCTAGCATTTCTATAGCTACCATCATACATTACATTAAATGAAAAAAATACCCTTACCTTTCAAAATATAAGGAGATTGAGCTACATGCTGATCACCATAAAGTATCTCAATTTTTAACCCTTTTCTGACGCTCCCATACATCCGATACCGCATAAGAAATGTACCATCATTTCTATCCAAAGGGAGAGGGGTGTAAATTCTGGTGACTTCTTTTGGAGAAAGTGCTTTAATTACCACTTTAAAGTGTGTTCTTCCTGAAAGGAGGAAAATAAAACCAGATAAAACCACTTTAAGCAATTAGAATCACATATATGAAATAAAAGTGAGAGCAAACTCTACTGGATTAAGTCCATGGAATTTAATTTAACTTTGCACTATAAATTTTTTTATTATACCAAGCTGCTAAAAGTAATTTCCAGTGATGGAAGGTCATCCTACCAAATCTTCTTGATCATCACGTACCTAATAAATGGAAAACCTGTAGATGGAGATAAAGAGTTAAATAATGCTTACAGGATAGAAGGAAAGGCTAACGGTATTTTGAAGCAATGATTAGGTTTAATACTAAGTTTTCAAGTTAGTGCTCTGAGAAACAATCTTTTCCTCTAGAGTAAGAAAGATAGGAAACCAAGTTAAAGTAACAGAAGAGAATAATTGCCAGCTGGTGGAAAGGCAGTTGCAGCATGCAGGAGTCAGATACAGATTGTTCACCTTTGGGCTGCAGCTGACTGCAAATTTAAAGTCCCATCTACTGAAAAGCAGGGATAAGAGAAGGATAGTAGAGATGTTTCCTGGACATCTGTCTGACCTGTGCTTAAAGATCACCAGCGTTTCATCATTAATGCACAGTGACTTTTTAACTGGGTGTAGAATATTTTGTGGACAAGACGAGTATGCATAAACGTAAATCTGTTATATTCCCTTATTTCTGTCACAAATGGTCATCTTCAACTTTATTCTTCAAAAAAGAGAGGGACAGATTATTCACAAAATGTTAATAGTCTAAGCATTGCAAACCAAACAAATGTAACGAATGTTAGCACAAAGTAGTATACAGAAAGAAAGGAAACTGAAAAAATCCAGATAAAATCAAGATGTTACTAAAATTCAAATGTGTCCCAACAGCACTACATGATTGAGATGTTACAGTTAATTCTATACAATCCATATTTTAACATACTTTGCATCCACAAATAAATGCACCGATATGGTAAGTACCACAGTTGTTTAATGATCAATCGCATCTTCCTTATAGCACTGGATCTTGAAAGTGGATTCAAATCAACTACTGTGCAAGAGTCTCCAGATTAAATTAGGCAGAAGCCTTATGATTTCAGATGTGTATTTCCTGACATGTCATGCCTTTTCACAGAGAGAATAGTTACCCTGAGTAACTGGGATTCTTCCAGGTACTGTTGTCAGAGTTGATCCCTCAATCAATAAGCATATGGTCAGTGTCTGTGAGCAGAAGAATCTCTCATGGCTGAACACACCCCCTCTTCTGCTTTGTGTTCCAATGTAAGAATATAAAATGTGGATTATTTGTAATCATCCCTCAGTTTTCTTACTATTCAAAGTCCATGCCAGCTAAAGATGCCAAGAACCAAGTCAGAATACCTTCATTTGACAACATATTGAAGAAATAAAATGAAGCAAGCATTCATTCCTTCTTGGAATGCCACTGTGGCAAGCATCACTCCCACCAACTAAAAAATGCAGAACATTGTCTTCAGTAGCTAGCAGATCTATTGTGGGAAGCCCTCATTTGATTAAGTTTCTGTCCAGAATGATTTCCAGAAGTGCACTTCTGACTTCTGAGAAGTAGAGGAATATTGAGGTTGCTCCAGATATGTGGTACTTCATTTTCAGAAGAACAATGAGTGGACACCTCCCTGCTTGCTTAGGCCGTAGGCTGAAGATACTTTAGCAGTACAGTTACGCAGTGTGACATTTCCTTGGTCAACTGTTAAGTATAGCTCAAGCAATGCTAATAGACTTAAACTCCAGAACAATTTCTATGAATGGTATATTGGGTTAGATCTAAGACTGTCACAGCTTGGATCTATGTGAGTAGAATTGATTCAGATTGGCTCCCAGTTTGGGAGCTCCTCAGCTTGCTTTGATATATCTGCAATCGGAGTCATCATCATCAAAGAGGTAGAAAAGTATAGTTTTGCCCCCTTCATGTATTTTTGACATCTAGCTACTGATTACCTTTCAAGATGGCATAAAGTAGAATTAAAATGATAATGTAAGAATGGCTGTATGATCATAGGCCATAAATTGACCTTTAAACCAAAGGCCTCCTCAGTATCTTGCACCTTACTGTCACTAGCAGAGATGTGCAAGATAGTAAGAGCATAGAAATTAGAGGAATACTTGTAGAATCCTTTCTTGTTGTCCTCCACATCCCTCACCAGATTCAACTCCAGATCAGCTTTGGCTTTCCTAACCCTACCCCTGCCCAATCAGACAGCATCTCTATATTCCTCCTGGGTCACCTGCCCCTGCTTCCACCTCTTGTATGCTTCCTTCTTCTGGCTCTGTTTAGTCAGAAGCTCCTTGTTCATCCTTACAGGCCTCCTGCTGTCTTTGTCTGATTTCCTGCTGGTAGGGATGGACCATTCTTGAGCTAGGAGAGGCAACTCTTGAATAACAGGCAGCTGAGAAGGCAACAGGGAAATAATTCCTCTTCAGAAGAAAAGGACTATTTTAATTTTCATTTTTCACAATGATTCTGATGGAATTAGACTTCTCTTGGATTTGGATTACAGAGAAAATGAATAATGCCAACTAGGATGACACTGCAAATGCTTGAGCCTCTGTGGTTAAGACTTGGGAACATTTTTATTAAATGAGAAGGACAACGTACGCAGGTCTAAGACAGTTGGGACAGCATTTTATTAATTTCCTCATATGATCCGTATTTTTATGACCAAAGTATCTGCTTTTCACTCCACCAGAGTGAAGAGACTTCAGAGACTCTGAAGACTCTGAATCTAGTGCCAGCACAAACACTTAAGACTGTGGTGAGTCTCTTGAAAGGCTTGAGAAGAAAACATCAGGGAGTTGGTTTCCTTGTGAATGCTCTTCTACATGAGGACAGTGTGGAGATGTAGTCCAAGTAAGAGGAAAGATGCATTTCTCCAAAGGTGAGTTACAATTTCTGTTCCTCATTCAACTAAATACTGCCAGAGGTGTTAACACAGGAGTGAGTCCCCCCCTTTTGAATTTGGCAACTGATTCCATGAATGACTCTCCCGAAGGAATGGACATCTCTGCCTCTAAATGTCACTGCCAGTCACAACCACCTTTTCAACTTGCTTAAAAGCAGCCAACTTAAGCCAAGTATCCTCTCCTTATGACTATCACCTAGTACTATTTGGATGAAGAAGCCTCTGAATCCAGAGCATGTGATGAGGTAGGATCACAAAGAAAATAGTTTTCTTGTTGGTATTACGTCTTTGTCTCTTTCTACCCATTTTATAAAACAACATTTTAACTGGGTATAGAGATTTCCTACCAGAGAAAATAAAGTTTTCAGCTATCATAAAATTGAGTGAATATTGAGAAATCACAAGTCAAATACTAATTTGATCTCCTTGTCCTCACCTACAGGAAATAACTAAGCAGGTCTTTGTTCCCCACTGGTTATGTACTTAGCTGCTCTAGACACATGAGGAACTCTGGATCTACCCAAAGGATATGTTAGTTTTAGTTGGTGGCAGTTTAGATGCAGGAAGCATTTGATAAGGGAAGAGTGACCTGATAACAAACCTCTCTGGAAAAAGGCAACCCCACTGAAAAGGAGGGGGACGAAAAGGGAGACTGAATACTTAATGTAAGTACAAATTATTCACTGGAGGAAATAGGATTTTTGTTTATGATTTACAACATTCATTGCCTAACGGGGCCAAGGCCTCTAAGTACTACTGCAGTATTTAATTATAACAGCTTTTTGCTGATTTCTTTTTTTTTTTAAATTGGAGGAAGGTTACCATGGTACTTTCACTCATTTCTGTTTCTCTCAATCCACAGAAATGATAAAGGAAAAATGTGTCCTTGTTGAATCGTCACCACTAGTAACACCACTTCTGTGTTACCCTGAAAACCTGTCTGGGACAGCATTTTAAGTACAAATTAATTTTCCACTCCTGAAGAGAGACTAAAATACAGACACAGTCAAAATGGGATACTTTAAGAAGTCCAAATGCTGAAACTTGCTTTATGCATTTTTTTTTCTCTTGTGCAGCTTGTAAAAGAGGTATTCCATGCATGGATGAATGAGGAAAGAAATACAGGAACGCAAAGAGAGAAAAGGTAACGTATTGATTTAAGCAAATTGTTAGAGAAGAACAAAAACTCCACTCACCCTATTTCTGACATGTATGCAGACAAGAAATTAAAAGATCTGAAGAAAAGGTTTTTTTCCTCAACTGTTTTACTGAAATCATTGCTGGTTACTTTCACAGATGGAAATTGCAAAATCAATAGGGTCAATAAAAAGGCAGCTGAACAAAACAGGTTCAATGGGCTCCTTTGAATAGCATATACTTTGAGGGCATATATCCAGGAACAAAGAAATATAGGTCGTGGTAGGAAGTTGTGTGTGACCATCACAAAAGCCCAGGCATCGTGGTCAACAAAAGACCTGACAGGAAGTCCTGCAGTGCTGCAGATACGAAGGTGAGTGTAACTGAGAGGCACCCTGTTTAGCTACACTGAAATGAGTGCTGAAGAACTGTGCCACTTCTTTTTGAAAGTATTTGGTAAAACCTGCAAGAATACCTCGGAGGCCTTGAAAATATTCATTAGCAGAGTATGTAGAACATCTGAAGAACAGTTAACAGCTGACTTTGTCATGGTCAATCATACATAAAGACATGGTGGGCGGTTGTTAAACCTAGGGGAAAACCTAGCAGAAAAGAAGGATAAGGTGAACCAAGTATCCAAAGGAAAAAATCTATGCAGTTTATATTAAAAGTAAGTTCTATATTTTCAGCAGTGATTTTTTTAATCTTTGGAATAATTTTTCTAGGAGAAGAGTGAATTCCGCATCATTTGACATCTTTCCTAAAAAGACAAGCCAAAGAGTTAGAAGTCTGTAGGTCGAAATTACTGTGTGATGTGCAGCGGTGCACATTAATTCTGGTGATTAGACGTGACACTCAGAAAACTCATCTGGATTTAAAAGCCACTAATTATCCTATATAAGTTTCATACTGGATACCAGTAAGTACTGACCTACTTGACTGAAATTCTAATCCACACAAAACACGATTTAATAGATTTGGAAAAATTTTACAAATAGGAAGCCTTAACTACAACTCTCCTGCTCTGATCGCAGTATTCTTGTTTGTGCAATGGAGGTAATAATGCGGATTTATTTAGCTATCCCAGCAGGGATATTTTAAGATGTATTCAGTTTATATTGGAAAGCAGTGCCTTAATAAACATTATTAATTGCAATTCTTACTGACATTTTACAAATAGAATTTGAACACTTAAAATCATTTGAGAACTGAAATTTATAGCCTGTGTCTATATGAGTACATTAAAGAGTACTCCTGCACTGGAATATGACCAGCTGTACCGCTAAATTGTTAAAGGATCCTTGGCACTCTCCTAAATAATTCTTGGCATGGCTCAGCAGTTAGCACGGGCTGAGCCAACAGCTCTTCCCTGTCGGCAGCATGCATGCACCGCCTTGGTTTGGAGGCTACAGAATGTCACGGTATGCATGGAGACCACTCCATGCCAGATAGCATCAGGACCTGGAAACATTCCAAAGACACTGAATTTATTAATATAAATAGTAACATACATGAACACACTGAGATCAAAACTAGGTTCTCAGTACCCACGTCCTATCAGTTTCTCTTGGAGGATTTATACTAGCATGAGAATCCAGCTGAGCTTGACACCTTTTTACCTTTAGCAACCTGTTTTTTGAACCCAAGGCTCTCCCTGCACAGCTGAAATCAGCCTCTGCTTCGCTGGCAGTGAGCGTGCAGTTGCATTCTTCAGTGCCACTACAAAACCGTGCTGCAATCCAGCACCAAGTTGCAACACCAGCTGGAGAAAGTCCAGACCTGAAGCATCTGGGGTTCTGTCAGACTGAAGACATAACCTGTATGTCTGTTCTTTAATTTCACAAGCAGCAGCCTTCTAACTATGAGACATGAAGAGGCCGTGCATACTTGGGAGGTATCTTCTCAGTACCATCTATATGAATAGTAACTAATAGCAAAACATCCTATATAAATTAGCAACAGGATTTCCGGTGGGTGGCTATCTCAGGGTTATCTTCACTATGAAATCCATGATGCAGAAGTTATTTTTATTCTATATTAGAACTATTAATATAGAGCATATGGAATTAACCTGCAGCAGAAAACAGCCGACAGGCAGCATACTGCTGGACTGCAGGAAGAAACCCCAGTTCCCACCTGCAGAAGTGTCATGGGATGGTTTGTGCTTGTGCTGAGTAAACAAGAGATGAAAATTACTCCTCCTTAATGGAGCAGCAGTAGGATAACGGACCCCAGAGTGCCGTGCTTACCAAGACAGAAATTTTAAGCAACTGGTGTGTGTGCAGCATTACAGATAATTACGTTAGCACTTTTGAGCAGGGTACTGGGATTTCTTTACATCCACTAGCTCCAGGAGCACTGGTTTACTTTGAGCTTGCTGGTTTGTTGCTGTAAACTACCTACTGTTTAGACGAGGCTATGGGTGAGAAGCAGAGCCCTGCGGAAGGAAGCAACTCAGCCGTACCAGAAAAAAAGGAGGGGTTTGACCATGTGCCCCGCTCACCACCGGACCTGCGTGTCCCGGGCGATGCGGGACCGGGCGGGATGCTGAGAGGGGCGGGAGGGGGCGGAGGGCAGCCAGGGACCCGCAACGGCACAGCAAGCGCTCAGGAAGGAAGGGAGGAAGGGAGGGAGGGAAGAAGGGAGGGAGGAAGGAAGGGAAGGAAAGAAGGGAAGGAAGGGAGGGAGGGAGGAAGGGAGGGAGGAAGGATGAAAGGGGAAGAGGGAAGGGGCGGGCAGCTCCGACCAGCTCCTCCCAGGACATCGCAGTCCCTGCCCCCCGCCCCGAGCACACGCACGGTACCTGGCGGGGAGCGGGAGAAGTTGCGTCCGGCCGCGCTGACCGCCTGGATGTAGAAGTACCGCACGGGCAGCGTGAGCCCCGCGGCCAGCCCGGGGCCCCACGCCAGGCTCCGCTCGGCGCTAATGGGGTCCGCGGGGTCCGCCGACTCCGCCGGCCGCAGCAGCGGCG
>NW_010972787.1:254590-254851 GCF_000737465.1 Haliaeetus leucocephalus
GGAAGGGCCGGGCTGGCCCCGGGCGGCTGGGTCAGGCGCTGCCGCCTCCGCCTCCCCGCTCGGCCCGGGACGAGCCGCAGGACGCGGGCAACGGGCCGTCCCGTCCCGCGTGGGAGGGCGGGGAGAGAGAACCTTCCCCGGCAAAACCCGTGTGCGCTTGACCGTGCCGGAGGTGGGGGCCGTGCCCTGCCGAGGGGGTTCAGGCAGCCCGCACCGGCCAATGGCCCGCGGTGCCCCGCTGCCGCCCCCTGAAACGCCGCG
>NW_010972787.1:254861-296893 GCF_000737465.1 Haliaeetus leucocephalus
GGGCCGGGCCCCGGCGGCGCTTCGGCTGTGCTGCGGAACAGGGAGTGTGCCGGGTCCCGGCCTCCCCGCTGGGCTGGGGCCGGGGGGGCGGGCAGCGATCTGTGGGCGCCGAGCCAGGTGCCGAGCCTGTGCGCTTTCAGAGAGTCGGGGAAAATACGGTAAAGCCGGTGTGGGCGTGAGGAAGGAGCCTCAGACCCACTTGTCTGCGGGCAGGCTGCGCTGAACCCCGCCTTTTCACGTCCTGGGAGGTTTTCTTTCCCATGTCTATGGGCGCTGTGCAGGCCAAACCGAAGAGCAGATGATCTGTGTGTTCCCCGCCGCATACAACACCTCACAGTTCAGCCGGCAGCTGAATAGCTGGTCTGGAATGTAAAGAGGGAAAAATCGTATTTCTCTAAAGCTTATTATTTGTTACTGCCCATGTCAGCTTATGTACAGGCAGAGATTGCTGTAAAAGGGAAAAAAAAAACCCCACCAACAACATAATTTAAAATTCCTCCTGGTTGTTTCTAGGATTTCCCACAGGGACTGTATTTAAAGGACAGAACAGGGACCCTGTTGGGACATACTGGGAGGTTGTTCCCTGCCCCTGGGCTCACCTTCCCATCCCAGGGAGGAGGCCAAGCTCACACTTCTCAGCCCAGCACCCCGTTCCAGCATGGCTCAGGCATGCACCCACGTTCAAGAGCTGAAGAGTGCTCTGGGGGCCTGTGGCTGAGATACTGCAGGTGGCCCTCATCACCACCTTGGTAATGCTTGGTGATGGGGAAAGAGGGATCATGGTGTTACTCTCTAGAAAATGTAACAACAAAGTAATTTCATGGGTTTAGAATGATGGAATGCAATTAAACAGGGAACACCTCCAATGATTTGTCTCCTAAGGTGGTTGTATCATTTTTATCAGAAGCATTTGCTGCTACTAGGAGATATTTCAGGGTGTTGGTAGATGGGGGGCTGACAAGGCTGTAGGAGAATTAAATCAAGCTTCCATGCAAGCCTGGACTTTCACATGCAAAACAATGAGAGCACAAATGAATGCTGCGTGTTTTTGAATAACATGAACTTCACATCTCTGTGCATAGAGACCATGAAAAACAGGTTCCTTGGAAGTGGAATTGTCGCGTCTGGTTTCTTCCTTGCTTTTGTCTTTAGTCTCCTAAACTCCCTCACCTCAGGTAACCACAGATCTCCACCGACATGTGGATAAATAATGTGTGATACTCCCAACAGGCAAGAGAAAACATGTATAGTGTTAATCTGGAGTTACGTATGGCTTCTTGGCTTTCCTCTCCCTCTGCAACAGCTGGGAGCACATTTGGAGAAGAAGGTGACTGGGAGTGGTCAGCATGGATGAGGTGATGGAGAGCTCCATCCCTGGGTTTGCTGATGACACCAAACAGGGGGACTAGTCGGTGTGCTTGAGGGGAGGGCTGCCATCCTGAGAGACCTGGACAGGGCGGAGGAATGGGCCATGAAATTCAACAAAATTCCTGCACTCGGGTGCCAGGGAGCAGCGAGGGTGGGCTGTACCCTGGGGAGTGGGGTTGAGGAGCACAGCACCATGGCTGGCAGCAGGGCTTCACCAGGGATGGCCCCACACCTGGAAAACAGCATCTGGGGCAGCTGAGAGGCCGCATCACCCAGGAGGCTTGTGGGGACAGGGCAGGGCTGCGGTCAGGCAGGGACATCAATCTGCAGAGTGGGATCAGGCCCTGTGAGGGGAACCAGGGTCAGACATGGCTCTGGGATGGCTGCAGGGCCCTGGGGATGTCAGCCTGCAGGTGGGGCCAGGCTTGGTGGGGCCCACGGCCAGCCAGGCAGGGCTGTGGGGAGATGGAGACCAGTGTATCACTGAGGCAGGGACTGATGGCTGCAGGCTGGGCTGAAATGTTGTCCTGGGCCATGGGCAGGGTGGGGGGAACCCTTGGGAGGGGGCGGGTTAGGGCCTGTTGGTGCCCTTGGGGCCCTGTCCCCGAGAAGAAGCCACCCCTGTGCTGGTACGGGCTGGGACCGGCTGCCGGGAGCAGCTCTGAGGGAATGGCCCTGGGGGTCCTGGTGGGGAGTGTGGGGGACGTGGGCCATTAGCAAGTCCTGGCAGCAATGACGGCCAACGGCAGCCTGGGCTGTATGAACAGGGGCAGAGCCAGAGGCCGAGGGGAGTCGTTAATCCCCCTCCACTCACTACTTGTTAGACCACATCTAGGTACTGCATCCAGCTTTGGGCTTCCCAGTAAAAGACATCAATAAACTGGATCAAATTTAGGGGAGGCCACTGAGGTGGTGGGGCTGGAGCACTGGCCCTGTGAGGAGAGGCTGGGGGAGCTGGACTTGTTCAGCCTGGAGCAGAGATGGCTTCAGGGAGGGGATGGACCTTACAGAAGCCCCCCGTGATCCTGGGGACATCATTGAGGAGATGGCGCAGGACAGAAGGACAAGAGACAACTGGCATAAGTTGACAGAAGAGAGTCAGCCTGTAACACATTTCCTCCATTAGGACAGTGTGGCAGCGGCACAGGTTGCCCAGAGAGGCTGCCCAGTCTCCATCCTCAGAGATTTTTCAAGCACCAACTGGATGAAGCCTTCAGCAGCCAGGCCTGACCTCAGAGCCGAGCCTGCTGTGAGCAGGAGGTTGGAGCAGAGACCTCCAGAGGTCCCTTCCAGCCTGAGCTACCCTGTGATGAAACCATGAGATTTCTGTCCCTTCTTTCAAATACCATTGAGATATTAGAAAGGTCAAAGGTCATCTGGGGACACAAGTGACCTAATGGGTAGACAGAGATCCAGACAGAAACACCACCTTAACTCATAAACCATGTTTCCTCTGAAACCAGGCTGACGGACTGTGTCATTGAACTCAGGTACCACATATACTGGCTGTAGTAATTAAGGTTGAAAGACTGGTGAGTCTCACACACCGTCACACTGCACGTGGCAGCCAGGCTCTGCTCAGGCCTAATCCCGGCTGAAGCCATTTTCATGTGGAGCTCATCACCTTGTAAAACTACTCATCAAATACTACACTTGGCCCCTACATGGAGTATCGGGTCCTCAAGGCAAGTTGTAGGCATATGGCTCGCTAAGGGGTTAACATGTCTGTCTACTGTAAAGATACTACTGCTGATGGAAAACTGTTTGTGTACCAGAGACTCATCAGCTGGCAGGAAAGGAGAAGGCAGCAGTAAGCACATCACCAAAGCAGCACATCCCTCCTCTGGCGTGACGGCTGCTGACAGCTGTGTGATGGACTGAGGCTGGGTGCCCCGTTTTAAAACTATGGCATCGTTTGCCATCAACATCCTGGCAACAATAGTAAGATGCTGGATTTTATTTTTTTAAATAAACTGTCAATGGCATTCACAGTAAGTGAAAAATAAACACACTACCAATACATTTTTTCATTCAAATGCAGAATTTATTTCAAACAAATAATTTTAAATATGAAAAATCCTATAAATTATGAACATTTATAGAATATACTTTTGCCAAAGAAAAAGCTTGGAAGAGCAAAGGTGTCAAAAGCCAGCTCTGCTAAACTGAATGGAGCTGATTGCTATTCAAAGGATATTTATCCCTATGTTTTCATGCAGTTGTCTGTTTTACAGACTACCATTATTCAGTGTAAATATTAGTTTACAGATCCTCAATAGGCTGCAGTCTTCCACAACTGATTTATGACCAAAAGCAGTTTTTACTTGCTTACACTGAATCAAGCCACCTAATTTCCTGTACATACATAGCACAGCAAATGAAAAAAAGTTATGCCAGCAAGGAGAGAACTTAATCCAACTTCTTGAACAGGTAGAAAATATTTACAAATAAAAATGTTCTAAACCATCCACTTCTAGTCAAGAAAAACTGTATGACCATTTACTTCCCTTGTAAACACTTATTTTATTACTCTTTACCTTATGTAGGCTGGTATTCCAAATTTTTGGATTAACATATTTTGCAGAAATGTACAGCAGCAGAAATTCCTGATACTCAACTGGTTTTATTGTCTTACTCTACAGCATCCTGTACATATAGAATAGAGCCATTTACAGAAAAACATAATTTCCCCTTAGAATACCCCATTTTACAAGATTGCAATTATGCAGTAGTTATTTCCTTCCAGGATTGCATATGTCAACGTATGTTTATATCCTTCCAAAACAGGCATGTCATAGAGATCAATTCTGACTATAAATACTATATTAGTCCTTCTATGTACAACAAAAGACAAATTACCCCAGTATAAAGTAATAATACTTATATATCGGTACAGATTTGAACTACAGACCCACTTCTTTAACGAAGTTTACAGTATAAAAAAATAAGGAATCCAGTTACCTACTACAGTATTTTCATCTTTTAGTTTCTTGTGGAGTAGTCAGTAATACAAGCATTGCTTGTTTTGTGTAAAATATATTATTTTAAAATACCAGTATACTGTCCTTCCAGTTACAAAAATATAATTATGTTCTACAGAAATTTTATTGAATTAAAAAGTGTATAAAAAATATGGATCATCATTTTAGACCATATGTGAAATTAGAAATAAAGTAGAAGTGAATGTATCATTATTTAAAAATACTATCTTCTGGCTCAGTGAGCCACTTCTGATTTTGCATAAGAATAGATCAAAGCTTAGTTAGAAATTTAATGGCCAGGGATGACTTTTGGCTACTGAGTAATAATACTACATTATTAGTGTGGCTGAAGAAGAGCCACTAGAAAACGTTTACAGCCATTCAGTTCAAAGGATAAAAAGTACCGTGATGACAGCGAGAATGGTTGAAAAATACCAAGGAAGGATGGTAATTTAGCAAAAGGCAAGAGGATTTCTTACTGGTTTTATTTACTTCGTATGTACAAACCCGCGAGTCTGTACGGTGCAGTTGCGACCCAGCCAAGTGCCCTCTCGGGCCGCCTCGGGTGGTGCTGCCCTGAAGGAGCCCAGAGGCTGCAGGTGCCTCACCCTGAGACCAGCCAAGCACAGGGGCAGCAGGAGAACTTAGGGATGTAACAAGTTGTATTGGTTATGGTTGTCTTCCCACTATTAGGGCAACTTAGGATCCAACCTATGAGGTTTATATAGGAAATAAACAGGGTAAATATTTTTACATTTTTGCATGGGTTGAAGTGTCAGATTGCTAATCCAAATTAACCCATTCCTAAGTCAAAGGCAGAAATCTGGCCATTCATCTCAATTTTAGCCAAAGCTGTGCCAGTTATTAATTTCCCATGTCTGAAAAGCAGATTTCCATGCTCAGCTGTGTTTCTTAACACCCTCAGGAATTTCAGTGAGTTCTCCAGTGCTGTGCCCTTTGCTGAGCTGTCTCCCAGGCACTAGCAGCACTTCTGCAACTCACATTGCTCATTGCTCTTGCAATGCTGAGGAGAAAAATCCTGGTGTGGAATCTGCCTCAACTGCATAGCAGAACAAGCACCACCAGGGACATTACTGCTACACTTCCCAGGAATGCAGAAAAAGAACATTCATACACAATATGCTGTAAAATGCTGAACAGGTTTCGTTTCGTGGGGTGTTTGTTGGGTGGGATGGATTGGCATTATATTGCTTGATCTGGCAAATGAGGAAAACTGGAGAAACAGCAATTTATAAGCAAAGTAACCTCTAGGTTTTCTGTTAGGTCTTGTAAGAAAAAGTAGCTCAAGCCAGAATTTATCCATTCCAGCACTGCGTAGCTGGCAGGAGCCTAAGCCACTGCTTGCTGACTCAGAGGAAAGCCATCTCTGGAGTTACACTGCCCGAAGCTCCACAGTTGTTTACCTTCTATTATTTTGGGAAGGCATTTTTTTAACATTCTTTTTCCCTGCTAGGAGAAACAAGTATGTGGCTTCACCATTGTTAAGACAAAAGTCAAATGCTCAAGCTAACACGACATACTAACTTCTTTAAAATTAATGAAGTTGTACCAATTTATAGCAGCACAAGAACTGGCTTGAAGTATTTTAGGTGTTTTTGCCTGCCCAGAAACTACTGAGCTATCCTGCCATCTTAGTACCATGGGCCCTTCATAGCTCTGATTCTTTATCTATCTCATCTAGGTAGTATTCGTCATCGGTAGTGGTATCACTGTCTGAGTCCGAATAAGCTGCTGGGTCTTCCCGACAGACATCAGTCAGCTCTCGGGGGGATGAAGCAGCCGATGACATTTTGCTCTCAGCAGAACTTGAGCTCAAAAGCTCAGCCCTGTTTATAGAAGGGGTCTCTCTATCTCTGAGAGCACCAGGGTTATTAAGAAGACAAGGTCTCCATAATCGCCCTTCTGTGAGTGACCTCTTGATATTTTCCAGGAAAGCCAACTGTTGTTCTTTGCCAAATATACCAAATTCAACAGAAGGATACATCAAATTCCTAGTGCTGTAACATTTTTCATCGTCCGATGCCCAGTTTTCATTTTCATCACAAGACAACAGCTCTGAGTAAGATTTAAATCTCCTCCCATGTATACCATCTTTTGTCAGAATATTGCTTCCCAAGGCGAAGGTCTCACAGGAATCTCGAGCACAAATACTCTCAGAAAGGTGACGCTCACGCTGACTTTTGGCATGACTCTTGCGCAACTGATGGCTATGCAAGTTAGCATTTTTTAAACTAGCAGACTGACAGGTATTTTGACACCGACCAAGCACTGTCCAGGAAGTCAAGTTTTGTTCTGGACATGTGTCTGCCTGCAAGCAGCTACTTACATATGTGTTTGAGTTTTTGTCAGTTAGAAGTGGCAAGGGAGGACTGCAGGCATGACTGCTAGCTCTTCTTTTCTCATCATCCAGTGGGTCTGATGTAGTAGCACTGGGGGAGATGGGCTGGCTTTTGCTTTCTAACCTGAGATCAGATGTTTGGGAATTCTTATTTCTTGTGGTTACCGTTTTATCTGGAAATAGGGTTGTAAGACTTGGCATATTTTCCACTTTCACCGCAGTTTTTCTGGGACTGATGGCTTCCTTCTGGGTGTATGAGCTTGTAAAAGACTTCCAATTGTTATTAACAAGGAAAGAAGGATCATTCTGATTTTCAGTCGTCTTATTCTCAGCTGTTCTTGGTCTTGGCGTATTCTTGTCATGGTCCAGACTGTGATTCTGATTTTCATTGTCCAGCTGCAGGAATGGCTGATGGGAATCTGTTGAAATCAATGAGTCAAGGGACATGTTGACCTCCAAAGAAGTGGCACTTCCATTGTTCTGTGAAAAAATGTTACTTATATGTGGTTTAGGGGGTAAATTTTTACTTGAAAATTTTCGACTTGTTTTGTAAACAGCTGCAAGTTTATTTTTAATTGAAGGTCTGTTTTTCCTTTTTTCTATATCTTTGACTTTGTCTCTTATGCAGTCAGAGAGAAGCTTGTTCTCATCTTCTGCACTCTCTGTTCTCTTCTGATCTTGTGTAACCCTGAGGACTTTATCTTTACAGTTAATGTTCAGGCTGCCTTCACTGTACCTCTCTGATTCCTGCAAACCAGTATAATCTTTACCTATCTGAGTACTCTGTGAGTTTTGCTCTTTTTTAATTTTTGATTTCTTTAATTCATCTGTATCTGTGCTAACCACTTCATCTAGCTGAAGTAATGGATCAGCACTGGAAGCTGTGCTTACCTCAGATGCTTTGTTCTGAGACTCTGAAAGCACTTTGCTACAAGAGTTGAAATAATTTGCATTTTTTCTTGAACTGTCAGCCCTTAACTGCAGTCCACTACATTTATTATTATATAGAGGGGTGGTTTGGTGTAGGAAATTTACTCTCTGTTTGACTTCGGTACTATCCCTGTACGTATCTTCCACAGGAGGAAGTGGCACATCAGCACGTTCTGTGTTACTGTTCCTTCCAAGGGAACTCTTCTCTTCTGGGTGGAGGAGTAAACTGTTCAGATTTTTATTGGTGTTCACTTTAAGGGGCTGACAGCAGTTTTCAGAGTTTCCCTTCTGTATAATATTTTTATTTGTTGAAGTAGAATACAAAGGATTCTCTAAACGTCTGCCTGGCTTGGGAAGGGTTGATAAAGTGGACATCAGCGGTGTGGCTGTTTGTAAAATGTCCTTCTTTTCTTTTAGACATATTTCTGTATTTTGGCTGCTTGAAGCATCAGACATGGCCTTACCTGACTTAGCCACTATTGCAGTGGATTGTGGACCACCAAAAGAAATTTCTTTTGTCACCATGTCTGAAAGCACATTTTCTGCTAATGAAAGATCTGCTGAACCATCTTTCCCACTAGGTACCATACTCACTGACTTTGAAGTACATATCTTCTCAGAGCTAGGAGATAAGTGGGTATTCTCTTCTTCACTATCAACAGCAGTTCCTAAGTTCTGAGGTGTGACCAGACCGGAAGATACTTGGTCAGATGAATATGAAGGCACCTCTTTTTCCAAAGTACTGGGGAAAAAAACATTTGCTAAACTCACATGACCTTCATTTTTCTTGTTTTGTATTCTTGGTGACTGAGCATTTTCTTTGGGACAAGGTAAATCTGCATCCTCTGAATTATCTCTAAAGAGGTTACAAAATGTTCTTGAATGCCTTCGTGGTAATGTGTAATAAATTGAAACTAGTTCATGATACTTGACATGATCTTCATCAACACAAACTGTAAATGTGCTTGTAGTTTTATATTTCTGCAAAAAATTTCCCCTCTCCTTATAATCTGAAAACACAGAGGATTCTCTTCTGCTTAGATGTTTACATCTGTCTGTCAGTTCAACTGATGTACTACTACTTACTGAATCATTAGGACTTTTGGTTAAAGGACTGGGGTAATCTTTTTCTTTGTTACTTGTAGCAGTATTTAATGATGCTGAAGTTAAAAAGGAATGTTTTGAGTCTAAACAAGACACATCTCTTTTCTTAGAACAAAAGGCATCAGCTCTACATGGAGTTTCAGACCTTAAACAATCGTATGTTGTTCTACTTTCTCTAGGTAAAGAGATGGGCGTATCTGACATAATACTACCAGCAATGCTAGCTGATTTTCTAGGCAAAGTGTAATAAATAACAAGCGGGTCAGGAGATTTAAGGCTGTTTCTGCCAGGGGAGCCAGTAATGCTGCAGCTACTGGTATGTCTCAGCAAGCTGTCTTGCTTGTGAAGCCTTTCAATACAAGGTGAATTACTCCTTATTTTTCCGCTTTCTTTTTCAAGGCAAAAATAACTTAAACTATGTTCAGAGGTCTTGGGGTCTCCATCAAAGCTATGCGTATAAATATTTCCAGAATTTCCATTTTGTGGAGAACTAGTAGTAAATTGTCCATTAGAGTCCTTAGTAACTAAAGTGCTTGTATTTTGCAGTGCTTTCTGTGAAATCTTTTTGTAAACACCTATTCTGCTCACTTGACCTGTTTTTCCACCTTCTCCTTGAGATTCAGTAACTGTGCAATTTACTGAAGAACTAGTTAGCGTTCCTAAACATTTAGAAATGTGTTTATAAGAAAGTGCTTGTGGAGAACTTTGTGAGGAGCTAGATGAACATTCAGGAGGACAGGACAACATGCCTTGGCAGTTTGCTAATTTTTCAATGGATGGAGCAGAAGCAACATTCAGCAGTGAGGACTGCCTCTTTGGAGTAGCTTGGTTAATGGCTTCTGCACTCTGATTATCCTGTTTGATGCTCTCTCTTTTTGCTGCGTAATGCAGATTATGTTGCTGTTCCTTCTCACTTGGAAGGAAAGGTTCCTTCCTGCTCTCATCAGCTGGCAAAATACAGGGAGGCTGACTAAACACACTGTTGGGTGGGCAATTGTTTTCCTTCATTTGTACATTTCTTTTATCACCATTTGATGTATACATTTTTGCAGTATCTCCTCTGGCAGTGATTTGGGTTTGTCTCTTTGATCTCATTGTGTTAAAGAGAGATGCATCACATTGCAACATGGCAGAAGCAGGGCTATTAGAGGGAAAACTCTGGGTGTTGATGTAGTTTGTATCTGCTCGTTGAGAAACTGACTGTAACGGCATGTCTTCACCTGGCAGTTTCATACCTGCAACCTTTTCTAGTTGTGTAAAGTGTGCCTTAGTATTTCTTTGGGTAACGATGACTGAATTCCTGTTCAGTCCTATAGGTTTTGTTTGGTCCTTTGAATTAGGAAAGACTGACTCATCAGTTCTGATACTAGATGAAGAAACTGAAGAGTTACAACTTAGCCAAGGCTGACAGCCCTCAGTGACTTCTGAAAAAGTTCTATTTGCACTTCTTGTTATCCTTTTGATATTCGTATTTTCTGGAGAATACACGTGAAAATCATTCTGCAGGTGCTGTGAACCAAACTTGGCATTCTTTGCATGTGCCCACTGCTGGTCATTTAAATTCGCCATAATCACTTCAAAGCTGGCATCAGGGGAAATAAATGTTTCATCACTGTAGTACTGAGGAATATCAGCCCAAGAAGGATAGCTGTCTTTTCTTCCATAAGAATTTTTTTGGTTTGCATACAACTTACCATGAGAAGAAATGTCTCTATAGTAGGATCTAGAGAGATTATTTTCTGATTTGTATAAAGGATAATTTTCCCAGTTATCAAGGGACAATGGAGAAGTAGCTTTGTCAGGGCAACTAACTCTACTAAAGCAATTACTGCTTGAAATAGATCTTCTGTAGTGGTGTTTTGAGTGGTAACATGAGTATTTCTTGGTTTCTTGCAAAGAACTAGGATATCTACCATGGTCCGTAGCATGAAACTCTGTCAGTGATTGGGTTCTAAACATTTTTTCTTGAGTTGATGTTTGTCCAGGAGAGTCTGTTGTGTTGTTCCATACAATAGAAGACAGAGGAATTCTCTTTGGGTTCTGCCGACCAAACCTTGGTAAAAAACCATTGTTGCTCTCCCTTGTGAACGGATATTGTAAACTAGATGCTGATAGCTGGTCAGAAGATACTAATGATGGACATCTCTGAAGGGAACATACAGAGTAACTTCTGCCAGCAGTATCCCTGTTCATACAACTCTTGTGCCTAAATCCACTGTTCTGTGTTATGGAAGGAGTATATAAGCTACCTTCTGAAGACCGTCCAAAAGAAACGGAAGACATCCTGCTGCTTAGCAGACGAGAATTTCCATCGACTGGATCACCATATTTGTAATCTTCCTGAAAGGCTGTCTGGTGCCAGTTTATATATGCACTGTGTAATTTCCTTGGTCTGATGAAAATCTTGTGTTCATCTTTGGCTCTTATTGTTCTCAGTCCATCTGGGAAAAATGTGCTAGGCATGTCACTCCAGTCATTTCTGTGTTGCCCTCTACTAACAGTCTGCCTCTTTGAAGTAGGGAATGCACTACTGTATTGGACATTTGATGCATTGCTAGTAGAAACTGTCCTGTCCAATGGGTCTTGGGCTTGTTCCTGGGCCAGCTGGTCATCCAGATCATTTAGAACTGCACAGGAAAAAAAAGGTACTTGGTTTTGTTTTAATTATCTTCTGATATTTATGTTAAAAAGTTTAATGTACTACATTAATAATCAGAACTGGTTTTGAAAGGAGCCAGCTTCTCAGCATTCAAAACCCTTCCCAAACCAAACCTTCTTCCTCCACAGGACCTTTCAGCAGTTACCCATTATGACTACAAGGAAAAGAATGTGCTGCTCCATGAATGATCTTAAAACTGTTCTTTATGTAAATGTTAGTCTTTATGCTATTTAAAAGAAAAACAAAACAATTTGAAGTCTGAATTCTTACTCACACACTATATATGTGTGTGTGCGTAAACTTTCCAAACCTAGTTTGTAAGCAAAAAATCCCTGAAAACAATTCACTAAGCAAACATGGACCTTTCTGTATGTTCACAAAGCACAATTATGATGTAACTGTAAGAATACACAGAATCTTGCAAACCATCAAACAAGCATATTCAGTAGTCTGGCAAGTCCACTGTTTGTTTCTTTCAGAAAAGAAGTTCTCCACTAAACTGTAGCTTATTACTTTAAAATGAGCACCGAAAAATGGTATTTTCTGTATAAAAAAGGCTAATAGTTAGGAACTCGTGATTCATTCTAGCAACAAAGCTGTATTTATATAGGTAGACAGTCTCATGAACTGGAATTAAACACTATACACCTTAGTTAACCAAGATATTCAGCCATAAGACTAAGTGACAGCAGTGTATTTAAAGTATTTTTATTGGCAAAAAATATAATGCCTTTGCTAATTGTATTCTTTTTGTATTTTGAAAACAGCACACATCAGATATAAACACAAATGGATATTGCTGTTCTGTTACAGCATTTCCTAATCCATTTAAATAAAAAAGACTGACTGATCAGTCATTACAGATCTGTGCTAATAGTACAGAATCATTAAGAAAGCATTGCTAGGTATGTATAGTTGGAATAAAAAAGTTGATATAAAAGTACTAAATTTTTAAATTTTTCTAAGTTTCTCTTCAGCACAAAAGAGAGAATACTGCTGAGAGAGTCAGTTCAGAACACAAAAAAAGACGAGTTGTTTCTGAGTCTTCCATTTGGAGGAGATCAGCTAAGCTATGTACGGTTTTTCTCTGTCAGTGGGCAAGTGTGCACAGTTGTGACTGACACCCAAAAGCAGTGACAGGCATGTGAGTTTCAGAACCACAGCCCACCAAGCAGTGCTCTCCCCTTCCAGCACTGCCAACTCACCCACTGCTTCCTGATCATGCTTTCAATCTGTGATCTCTTGTAATTTAGGGTGATAAAAAGTAATATTCATGGACATTTTTTTGCATAGATCTGAGAAAGTTTATGGAAGAACACCTTGGTATTCCCATAGGCTGGGTCTGATCTTGCCTCGCTTCCCAGCAGTAAGGAAAAAAAAAAAAAAAAAAGGACCAGCAACTTTCGACTGGTGCTATAAAGGGTCCCTGAAAGCTAACTGAATGCCATAATGCCTGTTGCTTCCATGGTCTGAGGCTTTGCAATTCATAAAACCAGGCCCAGTAATTCATCATTATCAAAATTATGCATGCAGGAAATTGGGATGAAATTCTTCTTGCGTAACTGTTATGTCTGCATCTAAAGGATGCAATATGGGCTCCTGTCACAATCAGCAGAGCGAAAGGTACGCTTTCAAGGTGTGATTCTTCTGAACTGGATCTGTATGAGATGAAATGCACTCTAAGAGTGACCAGTGACACATCTTGAAGTCAATGTCAGAGTAGACATTCTGCTGTCAGACAAAGCCAGCAAAAAGTAGCCACTATGCTAGAAAGTAATGAGCCATATCTTTACAGCCTATGCTTTTGCAGGAAATTCTCTGAAGCCAGTCACCACAGTCACTTCTGGTAACAATAATATCAGAACAAAGTAAAGACACACACTTACCACTGAAAACCTCCTTCTCTAGCTGTTCATTCCATTCCTGTGTACTTTTCTCCATCATTTCATTTTGGTTTGCATCAAAAGAATGACCACTTGTTTCAGTTGACATTGGGGAATGACACATTTCAGCCTGTTAAAAATTGTAAGGCAACATTTTAGGTCTAAATGTGGGTTCAAATCACGTTTCATGTGTTACATCACAAATCGTGTCACAAGTCACAGAGGTCAGTAAATTCTTTGTGGGTCCATTAAATACTGTATTATTAAAATATACAACTGAGGATTGTAAAGTTGCATGCATTTTAGAGACTTTTACATATGTATTAAGGAGATTTGCTCATCTTGTCCTCATACTGTAGTATGTTTTGGATACATGAGTTATAATGACCTTATAATAAGGGGCACAGTTTACTTATTTTTTTGATATGCATACTTATTGCATTGTATCTCTTAATTTAGTTTTCCCTAATCACTTCTTCCTTGACCAGCACATTTTAGAATTCACACACTGACCTCCCAACAGAGATTTAATAATTTAACACCATAGTCAACTTTCATATTGCATGACAGCACTTTAGGGGGCTGTGATAAATTACCTTAGCAGTGAGGAAAATGTCATCCTATTCCCCATCTGAGTTTAGTTTACATGTTAAGCTGGAGAGGTTCCTATCCCATCCATATTTCTCTCAGCTCACAGTCTCAGACAGTAGAAGTGCAGAAAACTGCTGAACTGCTGACTTATTTTAGCTGAGACTCTTCCTCCTTTTTTTTAATAAAACCCCTTACCACTTTTTAGTTCTCAATATTCATAATATTTTGCTTGTCTAGCTATAATAGTCCATTTATATAATTGGCAGCATTCTCTGATATGATCTTTGTTCAGTCATATATTAATACAGATTATCCCTTTGTTTTTGAAATATGAGAGAAGGGAGGTGGCCAATTTACCTCCTCTATACCTTTGATTATATACTGTATAGTTTCTTAGTCCCCTCTGTGGTTATACCACACAACTGAAGAGGAGGAAAGACATGTTAGTAATACAGGCCAATAAAGTAGTTAAAGTAGCAAATATCACCCTTGGAGGAAATCTGTTTATTTCAACAGCATGCACTTAAATTACATCAGAAATAAATCTGTCGTTTCATCCTTAAACTGAGCTTGTGCTTGTAAAATGCAACATTCAGCCAAAAAATAACTTCCTACTGTCAAAATTTACATTTACATGGTAATTCTACACATGGAAATGTTGCAGGAGAGGCTCTAGCTTACTGCCTGCCCAAGTCAGCTCCTCTTTTTCACCCTTGTACAAATTAAAAGAAACAAAGTAAATACACTAGATTATTTATTCAGTGTGAGTTTTGACCTATTTGCAGGTTGGTTACAGTTGCCAAAACATGTGAGGGTTTTGGCCTAGGAAATTATCCCTGCAATTATTACCTCATTAGGAGAAAACTGAAACCTGATCAGAGCTAGACTTGGGGCTTAGCTAGGAAAGCTTTGGACTTGTGTAGTTAACAGGGCAAGCTCATTCTATTGCATTCAACAGGTTCACAACAGAGACATTTCACTCGGTGTTTAAAACAAGAACAGCAAGAACACTATTTAAACAGGCATTATATCAACAGCCTAAACAAAGGAGACCAGTTTTTGAAAAATCTGTGGTTTAAACATCGCTTACAATAACGTTGATAAGCTACTTACCGTTGCCATTTCTTCTGCTTTCGAAGATGAGCTAGCAGAATTGTCATATCTGTAGACAGAAGGATTTAAACGTTGGCTTTGAAAAGAAACATGATGTAATTTTACCAGGTAGTAAATATCCAGCATTTTCTCTTTAACAACTATTGAGAAGCATCTGAAAATAAGACTGCTCTATGAAGAATCCATCCTCCCCTCCCCAAAAATCCTGCCAACAAGAAAATGCTGGGGAAATACACCATTCATTTTGGCCTTGTCAGCTTGCAAATGTTGTAGCTGCACAGCCAAGAATGAACTCAACCTAGTGATATCTCAATGTCTGGAACAGCCATAAAGTAATTGTTTCAATCCAGCATTACAACAAGATGGTATTACTTCTTTTTCCAAACAACAATAATTTAGTAGGTACTACAAATAGCTGAAGTTAACTCCTTGTAAATCTGTAAGTGGTTTGCATCTGCAATTCTACTGTTTTTCTCTTCCATTTCAACCTGCTCAGACACAGAGCTGTGCTCTGCCCCTGCGAAGGAGAGACAGACAGCAGATTATTCTTGGAGTGAACTTTGGGACTTGCTGCTACTCACCCAAAACAGCCTTTATTTACCAATTTTTAACACATGGTAGAAGGCTCATCTGCTGTCCTAAGCTATATAGGACTGCAAGGGCTTGGCAGAGAACTGGCTAGAGCATCTGTGAGTAATGCAGTGGTTAGAACAAGCCGAGAAGCCCTGAACATAAAAGGTATTCTGTTCTATGGATGACTTGCAGACATACAAATACAAAATAAACTAAAGAAACAAGAACAGGACTTGACTTCACTGAGTCTATTCGAGTCTGCAGATCCTTATTTTAGAACTAAGCAAACCAAGTCCCTTCAGAAGCCCTGATGGAAACGTTGCTCAGCTTGTGGTTATTGCCAGTTCTTCCTTGTCTCAGAAACTGTTTTTTCTCAGGAAGTTAATTCTTGAGGGAAAGTGAAGTAGGGAAAGACGGTTCTGCTCAGTCCTGTTTGTCTCAAAGTCTTTTTGAATGACCTTGTTCTTAGGCTCTTAAAACCTTCTTGGGCTCAGGTAGACTACTTTATTGTGCTTCCACAGCAAGTATAAACCGGCTTGTTGGCAGGTTCTTTGTGGCCCAGCCTTTCCTCCTAAAGTGCTTTGTCATTTGTTTGCAATGTGCTTGCAGGCAGGGAAGAACAGTTGAAAGGTGCAATTTGTTTTTGCTTCTGTAATTGTGAACTGTAAAACCAGGATTCCTCTCTGACATGGGGTCCAACTGAAACCAAAGGAAACAAGCCTGTTGACCCCAGTGGGCTTAGGATCTGGCCACACAATCTGAATCCAAAATTCCTAATTTTTCCTTGTAGCACTGAATATGAACAGCCATTAATTCAGTGGGTTACCGCTCCCTGTGAATGAAGTTTACTGAACCAGGACTCAGAGACGTATGTAGCTCTTCCTTTAAACTAAAATAATGTTGAATATGTTTTAATGCTTCTACAACAAATTAGAAATGAAACTTACGTTTCAGAGTTTTTACAATGATTTCCTGCAAACCAAGTTCAATGAAATCCTGCGGCTTAGCGAGTCACCTTAATTTTAATTACATGCATAACAAAAATGTAAAAGCTTTGTTAGAAGCTCTCCTCTTCAGCTTTACTGTGCAAAGCTGCTCTACAGTTCTACCCACTTGGTGCTGTGCTTAATGTTGCGTTAATTGCTCCTTGCAATGAAGCTACATGAAGTTGACATGTTAGTTAGAAATGTCTTCTGATAGTCTAGGCAAAAATTAAATTTTCATTTGCACCTCTGGCACTATTCTAAATTCCTCCATCTCTTTGTTGTCACTGTTCTTTCAGAAATAACTGGTCATTGCATCCTGCTTTATCTTCCTCCCTGCCAACTTATACAGACAAGGTTATTTTAATCTTTTCCCTATGCCAATCCTTCCACTTCTCAAACTGCCTCATTATTTTTTCTTAACTCTCTTTAAGTTTTTCAGCATTTCAAAATTAAAGTTTTGCTTACTTCCAGAGAAATATTGCTTAATTTTAGGAAAAAGTGATTCAGTTTCTTTTTTGGTTAAGGATATTGAGCAATGTTTACATTGTTTTGCACACGCATGCATGCGCACATATACACATACTTGTAAACATTATCTATTATTCATAAACAGAAAAGAAGTTAAATTACTGTTCAAGTTCAGAAATATTTGCCATCAGAAAAATACTACTCACTGTGGAAACCAAGAAGTTACATTTTATACTTTTTCACTTATATACATATGTATCCTTTTTATGACAACCAAATGTAAGATTAAAAGTAAAAGATGACTCTACTTACTACTATCACTACTGGTAACAATAATATAAATCCATGAATTAAAATCTGCTGTGAATTAGTATTTTCACTGAGGCACCTGTCTTCCCCAGGCCATCTCCGAGTTGCCTAATGTCAGAGTGTAATCCGTTTTCTTCTACACTATTCTTATCAGTACTACATAAGAAGCCAGCTAAGCAACAAACACGTAACTTAAATACGCTGAAAACACAATTAAATAGCATTTCTTTTCCAGTATGAATCACACATATAAGAATAAGGATGAATTCAAGAACACCGAACACCTTTGAACCAAAAGTGATCGAACATTTCACTACCTTCAAACTACAGTTACAAACCTTTTATTAGCATCTTCTGTATCTCCACATAAGCATAGTCCGTTTTGCAGTATCCATAATTTATTCTCACAGCAAAACACCACCGCAGCTGATGAAACTGTCTCTCCAGTACAGAAAGGACCCTCTAAACAGCCATTAATACTTAGCTATTTAAAAGCTTCTGCCAGTTAGGCTTACTTACAGGATTTACAGTGCTGCCTCCTATTGTATTTCACTAGCTCCCCAAAATAACTCTACCTGGTGAGAGGCAGATTATTTCACTGCTTTGCCTCTGCATAAAGCAAACCACATGCCACGGCAACACCTAGAAGAGGGTGGGGGAAGTTTTCGACAGAAAGGCGTGACTAGAAAATGTAGCAATCAGCTCAGTTACACGTCAGGATTGACTTGTTTATTTTTCAAGCTGTGCTCAGTAAGAAATCAAAGGCATCCGAGCCTGAGATATGATAGATTTTCTGTGGAAAAGCCAAATAAACACATATTAGAAAAGCTGATGCAATGAGTAGGCACTGTTTATTTTTTTTGCCAGTGAAATGGATGGAACCCGGCTCCTGGCAGTTTGTGATGTGGCACCTTGGATCCTGCTCAGATTTTATTATGTTAACTTCATACAAGTATTCTAAAAAGGGTTCTGATAAGTATTTAGAAAACTCTGGAAGCAAGTCAATATACAAACAGAAAACATTTCTTACTCTCATACTCTAAATGACAGTGCAACTCTGGCTTATTGCTATCTTGCTCCACTTACACCTCATCTGCAGGCTGAAATGTTTTTTTTCGATCTTCAGCAAGGCAAAACTTAGCAACATACCTAATTTTAACCTGACAGGTTTTATACACAACATATTCATCACCCTGGTAGAAACAAAGAAAGGTATTTTACAATAAAAACAAAGCCGTAGATAATATCTAAAAAAATGCAAATTGATTAAGAGGTGAACCTAAATGAGACATGATTTTTGAAAAATAATAGAATCTGAAAGCTTTTATTTTCACTCCCCTAATCTCTCTGTATCATTACCACTTGTACCTCTTCTCACTTTGTATTCTACGCACTCCTTGTATTTCCTCTTCTCTGTAAAGCACAATCATTCCTCAAAATAACTAAGAACAAAAGAAGTAAAAAAACCTGGTGGATATCTAGACAGCAACTGTATCTGCTAGTGTGCCACTACAGCTATCATCCCTGCCTTACACTACCAACCTATAAGGACATGGATTTTTATCAGCTGGATTCATTTACAAAACAATGAACCTTCCACGGTATAACCTTCAGTTATAATCAAATATAACATTTACATCTTTCTTTTAAGTATTATTTTCTTGCAAGAATTCTTTACAAATAGCAGCTTAGAGGCTTAGAAGTTTTATATGTGCTTTACAGGCTGCGAGACAGACAGAAGTGATTTTACACATTACTGTCTAGTGATTTAGTGTCTGAATTGAAATGTGGGTTACATTCATTCTGTTATCTATCAGTGGCATAATAAATCAAAAACTTGTTGCCTTTTCAAGTGCCCAATACTGCAGGATCAGTACCTCAAAGCCTGAAGAGAAGTCTGCTGTTTTACGGACTCCACGCACACTGTCATAACCTGATGGTGCATTATTTAATGAATAATCTTTATTCTGCAAGGAGGACTGTGGTCTGGTGTTGATGTGTCCCAGCATAAGGGGCACTACCATATCACGAGAAAGAGGAGGGAGCGGATGACATGTATGGAGCAGTGTTAAAACTTTGCATTTTTTTTTTCTATGCTGCATTGCTATGTAGCAGAGTTGTTATCAGTAAACATCCACAAAGCTAACCTCACGGCCTCTATTCAAACCTCTCCTTAAATCTGCTTTGATACAAACACTCCACAATGGCAAGCTGCTGTGCTACAAAACCTATGTATCAGACTAATCATCGTTTCTTTAGAGACTTGCATTCCCTGTCATTGTTTATTATAGCTGTTCCTTGTCTTAGCATCATGCCACCTGGGAGCCCCAAGCATGGACCAGAATACCATCCTGAGACTCACAGAGTGAAAATCAGCTCTTTGTGCCAAAGATCTTGCAGCTTCATACTTAGATTTCACAGCACTGCATAGTGCACCTTTAGCTATGATTGCCACTCCCAAGCATTACCCTAAGATGCACACAAAAATAATAATATTTCACTTAGGTGTTGCTGACATACAGGACTATATGGGACAAAATTTAGGAGAGAACAGTCAGCCTAACTAGCCTGAGCGTAGCCCCCCCCCTTCCCTCTGAACAGCAGCTTTAACCCTGTGAATGGCAAGGGAGAAGGATGCTCTTCAAACAGCAGCTCCAGTGCTGCATATGAGACCATCTTTGGTTCAGAGCCAGTTGAAACCAAAGCCCTGACAAAGCACAGAAGACAAAAGCATTGGAGACCTGCTCTGTTTGCCTGGCTACAGCTAAAGCTGCAGGCCTGCATCTAAGCTGCCTCTGGGCTAGAAATGGTGGGAACTGATGCAGCAGAGCTGCCTGGTGCTGGTACTCTCTGCCATGGCCTGAGAAAGCTATGCTTTCCTGTTATATCACAGCCATACGGCACCAGATCCCATGTGCCTTACACCTTGTCCTCTTGAGAGGGAATGAAATAGGATGCAGCCACTGCTAAGTCTAGAGGCTTTCATACACTTAAAGCCTTTATGCAAAACCTGAGCAAAATACATTTAGCCAATTTACCTATTACTTGCCACTTAGCCCTCATTCTTTGACACAGAACAGATAATCTCTCATTACATGACCAAGTAAAATCCCAACCTTCTCAGTGAGGTGAATGGCAAGAGACTGGAAAAATAATTTAAACAAAATTTTCTAAGCAAAACACAGAACATTCATAGACTTTTTTAAAGCCAGAAATAATGTATGTTCTGATTATAGCTCACCGTGGTTGCTTCTGAGTCTGGTTTTTCCTTGATTTTCTAAAGGAGAAAAGCCAAGCAAACGGTGATCTGAACCCCAGAAAGGAAGCTGAAGTGTTCTTTTGTGCTTGAGGATTTGTGCGGGATGACATTTTTAATTCTTTATTATCTAAAAATATTATAAAAAAATTTATTTGTTTCAAGTTCTTACTAAATACAGTATTAAAATATACATTAAAAGTTATGTCTTCATAAACAATTTTCTTTTGCTTACCTTTTATGCCAAGAAAATCCAGTTTTATTGACATTTTTGGACAGACTATGTGACATGCTGGTTTATAATGACTAGCTAGAAGACTAAGAAAAAGCTAAACAGATCTAAAATTTCAAAAAGTATTATTGGGTTTGGGTGACCCAGCCATAAGATACATGAGGCTGATTTTCAGAAAGTAATCAGCACTCAACCATTTGAAACCCAGAACTGTTTTAAAATATAGGCAAATTAGACATTTGAAAATTGAGGCACCCACAATCATTAGTCAGTTTCTTTTCATCTTTGTAAGAAATATAAATATGACAACCCTGAATATACAATGGTTTAGTAGACTGTAATGTAACTATGTAACAGTAATTCAGACTAAGATGTCTTCTGTATCATACGATTCTTTATGATGGGATTCCCTTGGCCACTTGAGTACATTTTTTCTGCTACAAACTGCATATCAGAACTGTATTTTAAATTCAAAATATCATGAATGATTTCTTTGGGAAAGTTATGATTTGATTTCTTCAAACAGAAGATAAACCCAGCCTGCCTGTAAAGGCAGCTGGCAATTGGTGTGAAGGAGAGGATGAGTACTGCGCACAGATTAGGGAAAGAAACTGCGGGGTCTGCTATTAAAACATGCCACAGGAAACCAGAGGACATAAGGAAACAAGACTTCACTCAGGTATAAGGCACTGCATCTGTTTTGGGTTTTTTTTCCCCATTTAAAACATCACATGCCTGAGACAATACAACAGCCTGAAAATGGCTTATCCAATGACTGTAAGAGAAAGCAAAAACAGAAATGAGAGCAGTGTCACTGATAACAAGAGCAAGGGGCAGTATTTTGGACCTAGTCCAAAATGAAGTGAATAATTAATGTCATGTGATTTAAATCCTGTGTGTAATACACGGCTTTCACTTTAGTGACAATCACTGTGTATTACAAAATGCTGCATCCTTTACCCCTTTCTGAGCCTAACCTCTTGGTGGTATTGTTTGACTTGACAAAGAAGGTAACATCAGGAGAGTGCTAATAGCACTCTGCCGTAGCCAGGATGGTCTAGGGATGTAGACAGAGCAAGGCTTGCAGGTAGGAGTAGTACCTTTTATTAAACCAACTTACACAGTTGGAAATATCAGACAAGCCTCTGAGGCACACAACCCCTTCTTCAGATCTGAAATAGAAACAGCAGCTTTCAAAGTTAAATACCAGGGAACAATCACACAGAGTTTAGTTAGCTAATGCATCAGTTGGACCTTCTCTGAAAGAGAAAAACAGTAGATAGCTATGGACTAGAGGGGATGTTGGGGGAAAATGGTCAAGAAAGATATCTGTTCTGTGTGGATCTGTAGTTTCAGGAAAATTTTTAGGGTTTCACTTTTCTTCTGAAATACATGACTGCTTCCAGTTGCTACGAAGCACAGATAGGAAGAGCTCAATGAAAACACGCAGAAATGTGAATAGAATAAAAGCATATATTATGCATGAAAACTATCTGGATGGAAGACAAAAAAGAGTACAGAATGCCATGCTTGATATAGAGACTCTATGTTTCTTGTGCATGTTCATTTTGGATGGGCAACAGAACCTGTGAAATGAGATCTCCAGAAGCCGCTTCCTGGCCAGCCCAACTTCCCAGACTTTGTCACCTGCCCTGATAATCAGCACTGGCATGCCTTTAGCCCAGTGTTAGCAGGAAAAGTTTTCCACTGGTACAGTCAAACCTCTCTCACCCAAACCCAGATTACCTACTTAATCCAAATGTCACTTAGGTGCTTCTAGTTTCTTTACTAGGTAAAACTGAAACAGTTTTTATACAAAGTGAACATTGATGCTTTGATTGGGAAACCACCACTATATTTAGTATAATTACAGCAACTTCATCTTGATTAAGAAAGAAATTTTTTACAGTGAGGACAATCAATCACTGGAACAACCTCCCCAGGGATGTGGTGGAGTGCCCATCACTGGAGGTTTACAAGATGCGACTGGATAGGGGGCTAGATAATCTCATCCAGGCTCCCTTTCCCACAAAAGGTTGGACCAGATGATCTTCTGATGTCCTTCCAACGTGGGCTGTTCTATGATTCTACCTATGAGATAAGAATATCGGGGATTTTCTGTTGTGACTCCCAGCTGTGCTTTCAACAGAATCTGCTTAAAGAAATGTAGTCATTTTGAGACTATATCTTTGGTATTACTTTAACATGAGAAGAAACTCAATACAGTTTCAGAAACTCCTTAGCTATTACACTCTGAAATGCTCTAAGACATTGCTTTGGTGACCATTATCATATACATAAGGAAACAGAAAAATGCAACTCACCAGTGTTTTTCCTGTTCCTTAGCTGGTGCTCTAATGGTGGTTTTAGCATTCTATTGACATCAATGTAATTCTGAAATTTTTTTCTTTGTATTTCTTCAAACCATTCTCCAGTCACTCCTTGTAGCCCTGTTTTAGCGCTCTTTCTCTTCAGAAGTTTGCTAGAAAGGAAAAAAAACCCCCACCAATTTATTTTTAGCCATTTTAGATATTACAGGCACATCATTAGGAACCCTCCCTGTTGTTCCTTTAAGTATTTACAGTATATTTCTACTTACAATGACTTTTTAAAAGACACAGTGGGATGTGAGACATGATACATCCACAGCAATCACATAAAAGTTTTAGTGACAGCAGAATTCTCCAGCTTAACAATGAGATTATGTAAGCAGGTTAAGTGGACAACTCATATGATTGCATTATTCTCTGCCTTGATGTACATCCTTCTTCCTTGCAAAAATGAGGTAATAATTCATAAGCATTGTAAAACTAATTGAAAGTAAGTTTAAGTTCAGCCAATAATCGAATTAGAATAAATAATATTCTTAACAAAGCAATTCTTGAAATATTTATTCACTTATTTAAGCAGAAGCAATGAAGATTATTCTGATTTTCAAGAGGAAGCTCACTGAGGCCCTGCCAGTGAGGTGCCTACCACACATTTTCTATGTAAAGGAGAATAATAAATTGTGAATTCAGCTAATAGGTATTCATGCAACATGTTCAACGAGTTTATCACATTTTCCTCTTTCCTTGCTGCACAGTGATTCTGCCTGTGTGTAATACGTATGGAAGCAACTAATAATGAATATGAATGTTCTGCCGTGCAGAGACGAAGCCTGAACATACTACACACATGTGGCTGCAACCGAAGAAGCTGTTTAGTAGCAAATTGAGGTTTTAGACCAAGAGGTCACAGGAATGAACTGTTTATCTGGGCATAAAAGAACAAGGTACAGTCACAAAGGAGTCGGAATAGTGCAACGGACATGCAAAGTTACTTGTTTTCAAATTACATTACACAAGTGCCTGAAGCACAGATGCAAACACAGCAAATCCACGCCCCAACTGATTCTGGTGGCAACAGAACAAGACTTTGTGCACAGCCTGGAGATGTACTACCAATGTTTTAGCAAGGCTTTCATGTAAATCTTCCACCTTAATCAGTGGTAAATCCCATGTCTAGGAATACAGATGCTCTCAGAGAACACAAATTATTTTGGTTATCAATTTGAATAAAAACTTATTTTCTCTGAGGCAGCATTACCTCACAAAGCAAACTTAAAATTAAACATCTAGCCTGGGAATGGATATATTTCCAACCGTAATTGATAGAAGGTATATTGTCCATACCAGCACCTACTGTTCATCTGGTGGCATCTGAAGAATAGGGGGGCAGGAGAGAGACATTTTTGGTAAATGAGTGACTATTTCCCTTGACGAAGATTACACAGACACATGCACAAGAACTAGCCATTTGAAGTAATTTTATTACAAAGGCAAAAATCTTAATCATCACAGATAACTGCTGCACCACGGGAGTGACCAGACACCGTAAATGCCATCTGCAGCATGGAAAACAGCCTAGCAGTAATGTCAAACACGACGAGGCGATGAACAAAGTGCTCTCAAGCGCCAGCTTCATGACCTCACTCCTGTGGCCTTAGCAAAGGGGATCCGAGATACCGCACAGAGCCAGGAATGAGGTATTTGGGGAGTGGCTGCAGTCGCAGCGGTTGCCCGGAAAACAAAGCCACAGCAGTTTTGCTGAAGTCCCGAAAGTAGAGACCGTCTCCTAGAACCCATCCCTGTGGTCTTTTAAAACCCGGCCAGCAGGAATTGGTTTTTCTCCTCAGAACGAGACAGACGCCTTCGGATCTCCGGGCGGGTTCGGCCGCCCGTTCCGCGGGGGAGCCGGCGGGCTGGGGCGCGGGCGCCACCTAGCGGCGGCGGCCAGACTCACAGCCGAGCGCCCGCCACGCAGCAGCCGCCCCCGTGCTTGTCCCAGCGGAGGTCTTCAACCTCCGCGCCCACCGCGGAGAAGCTGGCATCGTTTATGCATAAACACCGGTTTCCTTCACATTTAGGCATTCCAGAGAGGAGGAGAAGAAACACAAAGAACCACACTTACTCCAGCATCAACCGTATCAGGCGCCGCACAAACAGGCCTTTCACCGAAAAACTGTATTCAAAATCTTGCGCAAACACTGACATTAATATTTGAGCACTGTAAAGCCTTTAGATGCTTGGCATTATCTGTAGTCATTATCTGTGAATGTGCTGCTTTTGAATTGTGCTGTCATCCCTGACTCATGAGATAAACCCTTTAAATTGCTCGTGCGTATTTGTATTTACACACATGTGCAGGCCCCTGTATTGAACCCTGTATATATAGTTATGTGAGCACTGAATAATATTAATATGATACATCATATGTAACTGCAATATCGCATGACTATTAAGTATTTCTCATCTGTGATGACTCCCAGCCAAACCACATCATTTCCCTATATACCTGCTCTGTCAAGTCTACATGCCCCCTCATGATACTAATGAATGACAGTTGTGAACTAGAAGGAAAGCGCGTCTCAAGAAACAATTACAGCAGAAGATGGTATCTGCAGTCAGTATTGCAATGAACTTGCCTTTGAGGCAGCGCTATTGTTACTTGGATTGCAAATTATATATTGAGACACTGCTCCATAGGAGTGTCAAAACACCTAATGCTCTCTAAACCAAATGTACTAATCTTGCTTCCCTGTCTGCTCCATTCGTTCTCCTCCTTTCTCTACAGCCACTTTGGACACTCGGAGCCACTTCCTTTTGAGAGGAGACAACATCACTGTGACAGGGAAAAGTACCTGTAAGCTGTTACAGGATTACAGGCAACTCCACTCCCAGGATAACTTACAGGAGACTGCTCCACAAATGGGATCAGGCAGCAATCCTAAATGACCTCACAGGCTACACCTCATTACCTTTTCCCATCTATTATCCTACACAGCATCTAAACTAATGAATCACTGAGGAGCAATTCCTTTGCACTGTTTTTAAAAACATCTTCTTCCTTATTGGCACAAGGACGTCCCAGTATTTCTTATACAGACATCTCCAGGGAAAAGCTAACCTAAATGTTTGTATGTACCAGACTTTCATGTGGGTTATCATAAATATTGTGAAAAGAGCTGTAGCCTCCCCCTGCCACTTCCTGTTAGGATAATAAGGAGCTTTAATTGCTATTCTAAGAGGAAAGGTATTTTCTCTACCATCTTCATCCAGAATATAAAGCAGAAGACAGATGTATAAGGTAGTAGAAACTGGGTTGCCACATAGGACGTCTGGGGACATCTCTGCTGTTTGCAGGGGACAGAGGACTCAATCCCACTTTTGCCACAGCAGAAATTATGATTCCAATAGACTTCAGCAGAAGCAGGATTTGGCCCTAAAGGACTTTTATGACACCCCTCACGAGAGAACAGATACACAGCAACCACCTAGCACGAGGAATTATACCAGATGAAGGATAAGCAGACCAGTATGATCCTCGGATCTAAGCTCTCGGTGTCTGAGAAGACAAGGCTGAAAGGATTGCAGATAAAAACAGTGGCAACAGCATTAGATAAAAACTACATCAGGGCAGATAATTTGCAAAAAGAGTTACCTAAACCAAGCTTCTGTCTTTACTCTGTTTATATTCCTTACTTTGTCAGTGAGAAAAGGCTAGAGATGTTAAAAAATAGTGCCTGAAGAACCAGTTCTTTCCTAATTTTTTGCTTCCATTTACCACCTTCCCACTGCTTTATACATTATGCCACACGGGTGAACTGTGCATCTCTTTATCATTTCTATGGCCAGTTAATTTTCTAGAAAACTCTGGCTGCTATCACAGCCATGGGTAGCTCTAAAATGCATATGCAATAATATTTTCTTACTCATAGTTCCTTTTAATTTTATAAAAATAATTTAAAGACATACTTTCAAGTTGTCATCTTATTTGGAAAAAAAAAAAGGGGAAAGAAGCATTACTGATAACAGCAAAAACTACCACAGCTGAACTAATTTGAAAAAATTAGTATCTGCCATTTCATATAAAAGTATAATAGCAACAACATTCTGGTTTCCAAGGTGCCAGAGAAGCTCCTGTGGTAGGTTAATCCTACCAGGAAGAAAAATAACGATACGCAGAGCCAAGATACTCTCTCCTAGCACAATAGGTCTATTTTCTAAGGCAGTCTTTATTCTTAGTAGCTGGTATATTTTTACTCACATTAAAGCAATCTTTTGTTTATTTTTCTCTCTTAACTGTTTTCTGTTTGGCTCATGTCAATAAACCAAGTCAGCTTCATTATTACACGTAAAACATTATGCAGAAGTAGGTGAATCAGAGAGGAAAACTGACTCCCATGTTTTGGTTGCACACACCACAAGACAATGTAAAAAGATCTAACTGAAAATGCACTTATTTTTTCTTTGGCTTTTGCATTTATAAAATTAAGCATTTCCGCAGTAATTCTCTGAAAAATCAAAGCCTCCTCTATTTTGATGAACAAAATGTTGTGTTGGCAATAATACTTGAATCTAACCTGCTAGGTCACTGCTAATCAACCACTCATTTAATTTGCCTTCCCCCAAAATACTAGTTTTCTATCTAAGTCTTCATTCTTTTCACTTTTGTTATTATGCTCATTAACCCACTAAGTTGCCATCAGAAGATGTATTTGTCCAAGTATGTGACTAATAAAACTAAAACTAAAGATATGTATGGGCAAAGAGGATGTGCCACAACAAGGAAGACCAAAGAGTGTGTTGGTTCAGTGTTTCTTTCTGACTGTGACCCAAATACGAACAAATGTAATGAGAGGACTTTCACTGTCCTGAACAGGCATCAGGTCAGGCTGCTAGAGAGTCACCTATTGGTGACACCTCTGGATGGAAAGGAGTAACTGGAAGTACTAAGAAAGGTTCACATGAAGGACTGGGGAAACACTTCACAGCCCAGCACTGAACTGTATGGGATCTGTTTTCAACCCCACTTTGATGGGCACTTCAAGTTGCCAGCTCACAATTATCCCTAAATATTTAGATTCCAGAAATGTGCAAAACCAGGAGATGGAAGCAGGAAGGAAGCGAAAAGGGAATGAATCTTCTCTAGTTTTTCCTTCCAGACTGTACATTTAATAGGCAGAAGTACTTTAAACACAAAGATACCACTTCTGCACATGATTTTGATATGCACCCCATAGTACCCTTTCAAGCAGCAAGTTGGGCTACTTAAGCAGATATCTGCAAACAGTAAATGTCATTTTGTCCCCAGAACACTTTTCTGACAACAAACATCAGATTCACACATTAAGTCCTGTTGTGTGTGTCAGGGATACAGGCAGGGAATATGTGAGTTAAAGGCAGAACACCTTTTCTGCACTTACTGAAGTTCCTCCTTGTTGGCTTATGGGGAAAATCCTTCCATTTCCACCTCTCTTCTTTCTAATTAAAAAGTAGAAAAATCACAAAATTTGATATTATTACACTACCTCTATTAAGCAGATTTATTCTTATAAATTAAAGCTGATCACCTGCTTTGAGATAGCCTAATATGGTGGCAATGTGTATGTTCATTAGACACAATCCACAAAGACGGTTAGACTATCAGCATACACGGAACATTCTCATCAGACTCCCACTGTGTGTTGAATATTTCTTTCCACTCTATTAACTCACAATGTCTTTTGTGTCTACAATTTTTTAACTTAAGCACACTCTGTACAGTGGCTAAAAGTTACCTGTGTTTTTTCCCAAAGCATTAACTTCTCATATTAAACTATATGAAATGAATATATTGCAGGTGACTTACTCTAACTGCAGTTTTCCTTCACTGAGTCCAACATTCCATTTCCCCTTGAAGCTTTTGTCTGTTCCCATGGGCAAGAGCACAGACTCACACTTTTCTTTGAAACAGAAACCTAGGAATTGTTGTAAGGGCAAGGAAAAGGTTCATTCTTATGGTGACCACATAACTCCTCTCTGCACTGGCAGCTTAGGAATCAGAAGTTCTCAGTTAAAGCTCAGAAATCAGGACCTCAATGACTGTCTTCATCAAGTTAACCTTTTAAAGCACAGAGCATTGAAAACTGAGATCATGGGAGCTGAGGGCTATTAATCACCCATCTCAAGCTGTAACAATGCCTCAAAACATTACTTTTAATATGAAACTGTTTCTTTAGCAGCTACCCTGGGTTTACAGTGAAAACGTTATTTCAACCCTGCTGGAACAAATCAGAAAGGCTATAAGTATATATCTTTTAATTGAATTTATACATACTTAGAATGTGAAAGCTTTTAGTCCTTTGGGCAGCTGGTCAACAAGAGTGAATGAGGTGAAATACCACCAGTAATGTCACGAATAGAGTGAGCACGAAAAA
This sequence comes from Haliaeetus leucocephalus, assembly GCF_000737465.1. Classification (NCBI taxonomy): domain Eukaryota; kingdom Metazoa; phylum Chordata; class Aves; order Accipitriformes; family Accipitridae; genus Haliaeetus; species Haliaeetus leucocephalus. The sequence goes on from NW_010972787.1 coordinate 284,414, forward strand.
GGGGAAAGCTCCATGCTCAGAACATTTTACAATCTCTCTGTACAGGCTGCAAATGACAGGTCAAAAAAAAAGGGTGTTACTTCATTATGCTGTCAATACTCACAAGCTACCTACCAACATTATATGGTAATAACAAAACAAATCCATGATGCAATGCAAAGGAAGGCTACCTATCATTTTTAAAGTGTGTCACATAGCTTCTGAATGGTAGTAATTGATCTCTCTAATGAGATGACTTCATTAATAGGAATTTCCAATAGCATTAATACATGCCAATAGATGCAATGGATATAATTCTCCATGCAAAGATTCTGATTTGTTTGCAGGGATAGATGCAGTCTCAATCCAAAAATATCATATGACAGGAGTTAAGTTTTGTGCTCCTGAATTTCTGTCCTGGAAGCCTTACACGGAAATACAGATGTATACTGTGTGTGCCACATGGTGGCCTGGAAGGCTGGGGATCAGGTCTTCTTAGAAGTCTCAGTAAATCTGAAGCTAATGATTAACAGCAGACATATTTACTCTTCCAGGGTAGAGCTGCTAGTTGATTGTGAGACCTTTTATAAATATTGATAGCGTGCAAAGAGACCGCCATCTATGCAAGTAATTTACAGCTCAGCCATGCATTATAAATTTAACTTTCTTACAAAGACATACAATACAGATGCTATTCCTCATGTTGTTGTGCGACTTTCTTTATGCAAAACTGTGCCTAGGTAACAATGTAAAGGGAAAAACAAGAAAACAGACACAGGCCGGGTGAGAACTTCAAATGAGGGGAACTGGTTTCAAACGAAGACCAAGGTCTCTTCTCTGCAAGCAGGTTTGTGTGTGATAGCACGTGGGTCTGGACAGAGCTCTAAAACTGAGAGGCTCCAGATGGGCTTAGATATTTGTTTGTATAGAGCTAAGCTTGAAGCCTAGGGCTCTCAAAACACACCTTTGCAATCTCAGATAATTGTACAGAGTCCCACATAGAGCTGAAGCAAGATTCTGGTCAACAGAAGTAAGACAGAAGGTCAGAGTGTACCTGCACACAGTTTATGTGTTACTACACTACAAAAGCCTCATTTACATTGCTTTAAATTAAGGAAAGCAGTCATAAGAATGAAAATAAGCTCTAAAAGTTTACACAGTGGATGTTTTTCATCAGGAAAGACAATGCTTATATACATGTATATAATACATACTTACACAGATCCTCTACTATAGTAGCTTAGAATCTCATAATTTATCACAACTCTTCCACTAGAAATAGAAATATTATAGTATAATAATACTTTTAAATATCATATTTATATATATATATAGTGTTATATATACACATATAAACATATCTTTAAGAACACGCAAGTCTATAATGCAGGAACGAACAGACTGCAGAGCACCCCAGCCACACTGCTGCAGCTTTGCTTGGCTGCAGCTCTCTGCACTAAGACCCCTGTATCTAGAAATCCAAAGATATGGCAAGCAGAAGTATTGCAGTTCCTTGATTATTCCAACCACACAAATTAACCTGTGTGTGATTTATGTACAATAAAGTGTAAACAGACTGCGCTTTTCCTCATTTACTCTTAGCTTTTGTTTTGATGTGGTTGGTCACAGTTAGTATGGTAACAGTACATATACCTATTTATTTCTGAGGTAAGACTGATAAAAATAATATAGTTTCAGGTAGGAGTTTAAAATGCAGGCATTGAAATACAACTTATTACATTGAACAGTGTTAACATAAATATCTACCTGCAAAGAAGGATTAGGAATAGGTACATCGGCGATAAAAGGGAGACTAGGGAAAACGTGGGCCCTCTCTGGAAAGAAACAGGAAACGTGGTTACCCGGGATATTGAAAAGGCTGAGGTACTCAATGACTTTTTTGCCTCAGTCTTCACCAGCAAGTGCTCCAGCCACACTGCCCAAGTCACAGAAGGAAAAAGCAGGGACTGGGAGAATGAAGAACTGCCCACCACAGGAGAAAAAATCAGGTTCAAGACCGCCTAAGGAACCAACCTGAAGGTGCACAAGTCCATGGGACCTGATGAGATGCATCCGTGGGTCCTGAGAGAACTGGCAGATGAAGTGGCTAAGCCACTATCCACCATATTTGAGAAGTCACGGCGCTCCAGGGAAGTTCTCACTGACTGGAAAAGGGGAAACATAACACCCATTTTTAAAAAGGGAAAAAAGGAAGACCTGGGGAATTACAGGCCAGTCAGTCTCATTTCTGTGCCCAGCAAGATCATGGAGCAGATCCTCCTGAAAACTATACTAAGGCACATGGAAAATAAGGAGGTGATTGGTGACAGCCAACACGGCTTTGCTAAGGGCAAATCATGCCTGACAAGTTTGGTGGCCTTCTACAACAGGGTAACAGCATTGGTAGATAAGGGAGGAGCAACTGACATCATCTACCTGGAATTGTGCAAAGCATTTGACACCGTCCCGCACAACATCCTTGTCTCTAAATTGGAGAGACATGGATTTGATGAATGGACCACTTGGTGGATAAGGAATTTGCTGGATGGTCACACTCAAAGAGTTGTGATCAACAGCTCCATGTCAGAGTGGAGAGCAGTGACGAGTGGTGTTCCTCAGGGGTCTGTATTGGGACCGGCATTGTTTAACATCTTTGTCGGCGACCTGGACAGTGGGATTGAGTGTACCCTCAGCAAGTTTGTCGATGACACCAAGCTGTGTGCTGCGGTCAACAGGCTGGAGGGAAGAGATGCCATCCAGAGGGACCTGGACAGGCTTGAGAGGTGGGCCTGTGCAAACCTCATGAAGTTCAACAAGGCCAAGTGCAAGATTCTGCACATGGGTCAGGGCAATCTCAAGCACAAATACAGGCTGGGCGATGAGTGGATTGAGAGCAGCCCTGAGGAGAAGGACTCAGCGGTGTTGGTTGACAGGAAGCTCAACATGACCCAGCAATGTGCACTTGCAGCCCAGAAAGCCAACTGTATCCTGGGCTGCATCAAAAGAAGCGTGACCAGCAGGTCGAGGGAGGTGATTCTCGCCCTCTACTCTGCTCTCATGAGACCCCACCTGCAGTACTGCGTTCAGCTCTGGGGGCCCCATCCTAAGAAGGACATGGACCTGTTGAGGCAAGTCCAGAGGAGGGCCATGAAGACAATCAGAGGGCTGGGGCACCTCTCCTATGAAGGCAGGCTGAGAGAGTTGGGGTTGTTCAGCCTGGAGAGGAGAAGGCTCCAGGAATACCTTATAGTAACCTTCCAGTACCTAAAGGAGGCCTATGAGAAAGTCAGAGAGGGACATTTTACAAGGGCATGTAGTGATATGGTAATGGCTTGAAACTGAAAGAGGGGAGATTTAGACTAGATGTAAGGAAGAAATTCTTTACTGTGAGGGTGGTGAGGCACTAGAACAGGTTGCCCAGAGAAGCTGTGGATGCCCCATCCCTGGAAGTGTCCACGGCCAGGTTGGATGGAGCTTTGAGCAGCCTGGTCTAGTGGAAGGTGTCCCTGCCCATGGCAGGGGGCCTGGAACTAGATGATCTTTAAGGTGCTTTCCAACCCAAACCATTCTATGATTCTATAATTTATGTGAACATTTAGATGCACAAATCCTCAGCAAAATGTCCCACTTTTTCCCTACTTGTTTTAATGCATTTCTCACATGAAATATGTAAGTTGTAAAACTCTTCAGACTGTCAGCTCCAGGAAATTAAGTAATTTTTCAGTTTAAAACAAGCACAGGAAAGGTTGAACTGAGGTCAGTCCTTAAGTCTATATAGTCCTGTGTTAAAGTTAGGAACACAGAAGAAAATGGGGTCTCTGTGCCCAAAGCTTAAAACCCCATTGGGCCAAGCTCCATTTGATTTGAAAACTAGATTCAGAGAGCAAAAAGGTGTTAAAGGATGATTAAGTTTTGTATACATAAAGCACTAACAAAAACTAAATTTTAAAGAAGAAAAGGAGACAGATGCATGCAACATTTTTCAAATGCTGTCAAAACAGTATCTGATACAAACCAATGAACATCAGCTGAAGTCTTGACATACAGCCCAACAAGCCTTGCTCTCAGCTCTTAGCCAGGTCTCTGCAAGAGCCACATCTACAGGAGGTGCAATTGCTGCATGTCTAGATGGACCCAAGAACCTGAAGTACCTCAGGGACCAAGCCCAGTAAAACTACAGTGCCTCGGGTTTCACCACAGAAAGCATGTGCTGCAGTCTTTGAGAGGATTACAAGGCACACTAATATGAACACACCACTGGAGCACAGCTATGCCAGTACTGGGGGAGACATCCAGCCACTCTGAACATGAATCAGATATGTTCCTGTGCAACACTTCTTTTGACTTCCTGGCATAACCCATTTAATATTTCTGAAATATGTGCAAGGACTTGAAAGTGTTGGGACACAGACAGTGTGTAGAAGCTGACAGCACCTGAAAATATTTCTGGGGTTCTTCCAAGGCTGCTCACTGCAGACTGATATTCATTCCTTTCCTTACAGCAATCACAGACAGTGCATGTTACACTTCACTGGCATTACCTTCTGGAGGCTCTACCACATGTCACTGGCACTACAAACAACTTTTAATAGACATATATAAGAAAGCTGAGCTAAAGTGAGAGTGACCATACCTTGCTGATGCTTTCAGCATTTGAGACAGTTCTCTTCTCCGTGCAACTCCATGACTCTTTGCTTGCTTAGTATGGAAAGCTGTCTTCTCCCACCTGATGGCCATTTCCTATTCCCACTAATGTCAATTATTATTTTAACTTCTGCACTTGAATTGTGGAGGAGACAGAGGGTGTTGAGAACATAGAGACATTACTATTGGAAAGGTCAAATCTGGGAAGTGCAGAGACTTCCTACAAGGTGACCCTTAACTGGGTCACAAGTCCATAGAAAAACTAACAAAATCGGGGTGTTCTGCATTAGCAGTTATTCCAGAATAACTCCCCATATTGACTGTCTACTCATTAGTTAATGTTAGCTTGTACTGCTGTGCCTGACCTATTTATTCTTGAAGCCTGGTCAATTTATCCACATAGACAAAGCTCAATTAATTCTACTTGTGCCATTAAGCTTAGACTTAGAAAATATCTACCCATGGGCTTAACAGTAAGCCTTGGCTTAAATCTCATCAGTTTCAACAAGTATCTTCTTTTTCGCAGCCCTAGTGACATCAGAAAGTGGGCTAGATAATAATGACAATAATAATCATTATGACTTTCATTTTTACAGTATTTTGTCACTTGAAAATGCAAACATTAGTTTGAGTCCTGGCACAAGGCCTGTGTTTGAATGAGCATGGGGGAAAACGCCCTGAGCATGTCCCTCCCGCTCCCATGGGTTTGGCTGCCCGGGCCCAGGGCCAGCTTGGGAAGAGCAGAGCTGGTGGCCTTAGAGAAACCCGTCATGAAGACAGCCAGAAGCCTCAGCAAGGGCCATCTCTCCTTCCCCTGGGAGCTGCTTTTAAATGGAGGCTGTCTGACTGGGCCTTGCCTCAGCTACAGCCCCAGATGCATCCCCAGCTCTGCCTGTGCACAGCCACTGCCACACTGATCCAGGCCTTGACCCCCAGGCTGACGTCCCCACCTGGCCTCAGCCTGGCCACCACACCCCTGGCCTGCCCAGCCATCATGGGGCCATGACTGACCCTGGTCACTGTCACCAGGCCTGACCCTGACGTGACTTCAGGGCTTGACCTTGGCCCTGCATCATCACCATGACCCTGCCCCATGATCACTGGGCTGTGGTGGACCTGGTTACCCTCACTGGGCCTGATCCTGACCCGGACTCAACTCCACGGGCCTGGCCTCAGCCCTACTGCGCCACCATGGTGATTGGGCTGGGGCCGCCCCCGTCTGTCTTGCTGGGGCGGTGGGATGGTGGCACAGGCCCTGGTGGCGAGGCCCTGCCCTGCCAGCCCCGTGGGGAGCCCCTGTGGCCCCAAGAACACGAAGAAAGAAGAAATACATTCAGTGCACTACTAGACAGGCTCTTCCAAACATAACACACCTCAAAAGGTGCTTCTGGGTCTCAATCTACTGCCACACACACCGCAGAAAACCCCCTCCTCTCAAACACAAAGAAGTGCAAAGCTTTGGAGGAAAGGATTGACCTTTCATTAACACTGAAATTGGTTTACTATGAAAAGACAAAGACCAATGAGCTGGCAACAATGCTGGTCCGGACCCTGCTCTGTAGATGTAAAACCGGAGTTACACCACAGACTTCGGTTTAGTTAGCCTAGATGCACAGGGCTAAAAACCAAAACAGAAAATGGCACACGCTGTGCCCACCTGCCCTCGGCTGTTACCACCTGCTCTTCCTCAGCTCACGTGAAGCCCCAGTCCTTGACTCTACATACCCCCCCCCAATATAGGATTCTTAAAAACTGGCGATGAGGAAAATCTTGATATGCAACTTAACTAATTACCTTTGGTTACAGTACACCCACTTGAACAAGGGGAGTCTCAAAGTGGGATTATTTATGACAGTAATTGTTTACCAAACTGAGTAAAGTTTTTTAATCACAGTCTTCCCTGCCATTTTTGCTTCTATTTACACTTCCTTAGCATATTAGCGCTTCAGAGCTTCAAGGACCTGTTTTCATAAGTGTTTACAAACTACTAAACATGCCGGTGGCACAGTATCAGTAGTAAACAATAATAGTATCTACTCCACAAACAAGACACAATAGAGCACTTGTGCCCTGAAACATCCCAGGTGGAGTATCTCTTGTGAAAGAATTTCTTTATTAATGCTTTGTTCAGGGATGGAGCTCCACTGGAACAACAATATACCCAAGTGGTGCTGTCCTGGTATCCTGCCTGCTCACCTCACCCATGCAGCTTATGGGTATTTTGGGGTTGATTCTAAAAATTCTTTGTAATTATAAGGAGTTGGGCCCCTAATCTAGATCTCTAACATCCAAGAAGTTATTCTTAGTCTCTGAGAGGCTGCAAGAGGGTCAACAGGACTACTAAGCCAAAATAAAGGCTACAATGTCAGACCCCTCAAACTGTAAGCAAGACAAAAGAACTGAAGCACCAAGAGGGTGCTGAGTATGTCTGCACCTCTGCAACAAATGCCTTCCAAGGTTATGAGAATGGAAAAAGGTGAAAAAATACATTCCCCACACAGTGTTTTATTCCCACCTTCTATACCAGACCTGTGAGAGCAAATGTCAGTCAGGAGAATACAATAAGGAATTACTTGCAACAGACAATGAACTCAGTAAATGATCTGCCGTAAGGCAGTAAGAACAGTTGTGTTCCTGTAGCAAGTAACTACGTCCAAATGATTTGTTGTAGAGACTGTCTAGAACAAAGGAGGGGATTCATCTTTCCCACGAGAATCATATGCTGTTAATGGGTCACCAAGAGAAGAGCAGTGAGTGGTGCTGAATGTACCTCCCAATTAATTTATTTTGCTTTTCATCTTTATATTTGAGGATAAATTAAAACAAAACTCTGCTTTGCTGCCATTTATTCTCATTGTCATAGATCTGTAAGAATAGATCTACTAAATAAAAAAAAGCAAAAGCATTAACCAACCTGGAAATAAGCAAAACAAATTAAAGCAAATGGAATGAGTGCTCTTGTCTCCCAAAAGCTCCATTTCCCTTTCCTCTTTTTTTCAGTTCCTATTCATAGACAGTGGCTGATGCCTAAGATACGTTCTAGAGCTGGTAATTAAATTTTTTCCATTCTTCCTACTGAAAAGAGAAAGAATTCCTTACACAATACAGGCATAGCTGCTTCTTGAAACATGATCTAGCAAGTAAACTGCTACTCAGGGAGGTAGGTTCATTTCCCTGTTCAGTGGCTCAGTCTCTCAGTTATTTTCAGTGTCTCATTTGAAAGTGAAGATAACAGTATCTCCCTTTTTCTCAAGGATTAATAAACTAAAATGGCACAAGGCTATTGTATGTAGTCATAATAGGAGCATTATATAAAAGAGACAAATGTCCTAAATAAAGTTAATAATTAAAGAATTCAGAGCTCTTCTGCCCTTTTAAATACATTCTCTATTTATCTGTAGCTCTTCTGCTGTATCTCCCAACTATTCATTTTTTGGACAACATGCAAATGTACCAGCTACCTGTTCCCATGCCACAACCCCCTACCTGCTGCCTCTTTTAAGTAGCTGGCTCCATGTTTCCTGGCTCCTCTCGTCTCAGCTGCCTTCTCTGGGCCCCGGTGCTGTTCAGCGGTGGAGGTGCATCTCTGCACCCTGTGCTCGGCCAGTCTGAGGCATCAGAGCCCCAAAGCAGACTGGAAAGACACCTGCTTGGGCACTGTCTGCCTCTCCACACTCTGCAGAGGGAGGAGCTGCCTCGGAGATAAAAGGCAGCAGCTCCACCTCTGTATCCCACAGCTTCATACCCTATTGCTGCTGAGCCTTCCTACAGGGACTGCCAGTCCCTCTGCTACCTGCCAGGCTCTGAAGTGCCATCCTGAAGAGACAGGAAGCAGCCAGCCTCCCTTGTCACCCTGCCCATCAGCTTCTTGGAGAAAGGACAGAAAAGAGAAGCACCTACAGGTTTGTTAAACCTTTGGGACCTGGGGCTCTGCATGCAAATATCAGCTGTCAATTCTTTTTTAATTTCTGTCCCCAGCAGCTGCAGAACAAAGCTTGAGAAGATGAGCTGGGTGCACCCTGAAGGCTTGAAACCAGAAGTTGAATAAGACCCGAAATGTTTTTATGTTATGATTTTCAGGCCTATTTCATTACGTATGGAAAGTTGACCTGTGGTATTAATAACTGTGCCTACAGCAAGCATTCATTGTGTCCTTATGGAAGCTGAATTGTTAGGGAGCCATCTGAACATGACACTACCCTCTGAACATGCCAGATTCCTCCCTATCTCCTCCTGGGCATCTAACTGTGATTGAAATATTTGGGAGAAGGAACCTTCTTTCACAAGCATCTGCAAAATCATCTGTTTCATTAACCAGGCTTACTAAAGTAGCGTTTTGTGACTTGAGCTGGACTTCTATCTTAACATTGCAATTATTATTATAGAAGAATGCATGTACATTGATATACAGACCCTATATTCCATTTTTTCTCCCACATTAATGCTTATGATAAATGAAGTTTTTTCCAAGTTGCTATTATGAGTAAGACTGGATTTGATGGAACAACAAAGAATACTGAAGCTGGGTGTTACCCAAGTCCAAAACTAATATGTAATTCTTCTTTTAAATTACAAAATACGTGATTACTAAGTTTCTAAATTATTTTCAGTGGATATAGCAGTGAACAGTCATGTGAGTTACACCAAAGCTGACTGTTGCTGCTTCTCTGAACCTGTTTCGTGGGAGAAGGAGTCAGGGTACGGCTATTTTGCTGTTGGTGTTCAAAGGTACTGCTGAGAGGAGCCACGAGAGGGCACTGGAAAGGAGAAAACAGGCAAAAAAAAGGCAGTCTGGGGAACCAGCAGCCCAGGGCACATCAGGAGCTCAGCTCCCCACCAGCAGCAAGAACAAATAAAGGTCCAACAGGTCACACAGTCCATTTCTGCACAAAAGGGAAAGCAATACTGCGAGGTCTTCCAAACCAGGCTTAGAGGTGCGAAGCCTGCCACGGGAGCTGAGAAAGGGCCGATGGTACCCAGAGGATGTGCTGGGGCATCAGGAGGAGCAGGGAGGGACAGCACAAAGTGAGGCCCACTGCTACACAAATGTGCACAATCGACCACATAAGTCACACATTCCCACTCCACACAAAGGCTACAGAGAGAAAGAGAAAGGGAGATGGAGAGGGGTTGTATAAAGAAACTAACCTTTTCCCAGAGAATGCCCCCAGTATGTGTTTGATTTCATGAAGGTGTGGGCTGTCTGGGTGAAGAGAGATCCAGTGGTTCTATCAAGTTTCCAGAGTAGGTAAGCAACAAGAAAAGAAAAAAAAAATATTTGTCTGGAAACAATTACGGTTACATAGCTGAGAGCTCAATGTGCTTGAGGAGGAATTTGAGGAGGTCAGTATTTCATGCTGCACTGCAGTACATTTGTGTTTATGTGAAAATCACAAACATCAACCTCTGAACCATGGTTGTCATTTGTTGGACACCGTAAGCCATACAGGATGTCAGGATTCATCTTTTGATCTTACTTCTGATTTTGTCTTTCAAAATGAAGTGGTGTTAACTTTTTTTATATAACAAATGCAGCTTGTAAAGAGAGAAAAGCCCATTCCTGCTTTTTTGATTCCAGAGCTGTATCTGGGAATGGATTTCAGTTTTTCATTGATCTTTCAAGAGATCTGCAGCTATGTGCTTGCTTATATGACATCAAACAGCATGGGCAAGATCAGCGCAGTCATTAGAACCTGACTTGTGGTCTGCCAGCAAATGCTTCATTCCCTCTGTCAATCCAGTCTAGATTGGTCTATACAGGGACATGCTATATTGTAAATACAGATGATCACTGAACAAACTTGACCAGTGAGCCCACTGGTTATTATTGACTTGCTCCCTGGCCCTGCCCAGCTCCAACTAGCTCTTTCTAAAACCACGCTTAAGAGCAGTTCGGGGGACAACTGACTTCAGTGAGTTCATGCAAAAAAGTAGTATTGATGAAACCTCTCCTTCCGTTCCACAGCATCTCCTATATGCCTCATTTGTTTGACAGCATACTTCAAAATCACACTTTGAAAGCATCCCAGGAGCGGGCTGCCACAGTGCTCAAGCATTATTTTAAAACTTCTGAACTGAAAAAAATGTGTACAAAGTTAATTATCAAAATAATAGTAATAAGAATGACATAGAGCCAAGGGGGCAGGTATGTGGGACCAAGGGGAGCAAACGCAATTTTGTTTAGAGCCTCTGAAGCTCACTGTGGTCATATAGGAACTGCAGGATTTGGCCCTCCAGGGTGATCACTGATGTTATTTAGATTATAGTAGCACAGGGCAACACCACACAGACTGGTACCCATCTTCTTCTGATGGGAATCCCCTGGCCTGAAGAGCTTACAGTCTAAATAAGACCAGGTAGACAAGTGGAGTGAGAAGGAAAGTACTCTTATTAGGCCCAAGAGAGATTAAGAAACTTGCCCAAGGACACATACAAAGCCTTTGAGAGATCCAGCATTTAACCCAGATTTCAGTATGGTGCTTTGATCATACACACTTCACCTATCTTCTGCTCAACTTCTGAATGCCTCTTCAGCTGAGATTTAAAGTAGACTCCATCTCAGTAAAGCATCACCAGAAATGCCCTCTTATGCCATGTTTATTTTGACAGCTTTTGCAAAAAGAGAGAGACCACTTCCTATTGACAAAGTCCTAAGTACACAGAGAAACAAATACAAATTTGGGGGCAGGTGGAAGCCTTGAGTTCAAGAGCAGGCTATTACTTCACAAGCCTCTCCACATCACTGGAAGCCTCACTGCATTTGCTCCAGCTTTAGTCTCACCCAGAGTTTTAAACTTAAAACCATCCAGCCATGTAATTCTCCATATCCAAAATATTCCTCCTTTTTTGGGTCATAATGGGACACATGGAACAGAAATTAATCAAAGAAAGAAAGAAAGGTAATGCCAAATTATGGAAGAAAGAAATCGTCACATTTAACCCAGTCCAGGTTCACATGCTGCAGAAAAAGAAGACAAGTTTTAGATGCAAGTCAGTGTTGACACATAATGTTTAACCATGCCAATCATAAAATCCACTTGACTGAAATAAAAAATACACAGTGCAACAATCCACTTGACAGAAATGTTATTCATTAACATTCCTTCTACATCTTACACAGAAGCATTACTTGTGAAAGGTGCCCACTTGCGAATCTGAGAGGACACTGCCTCTCACTTGCAAGCTGCCCACAAGCTACCTCAGGTCTCATCTGGAGGAAGAAACAATAACCTTTAATAATAAACGGCTCATCTTCCAGCATAATTTTTATTAATTCCTTGACCTTTGCTTTCACTATCAATACAAATAGCTTTGGTCATTGCACACGGGGGAGATACGAGCTAGAAACAAGGTCGAGGCTGTTCTATTTCTTCATACGGCTCGTATAAGATGCACGTACCGCAGGACGACTTGCGTACCTGAATGCAGAGGGAGTTCAGTTAAGTCACTTGAAAGGGTCTTGTGAACAACCTTTCAGCCAGGCGAGTGCCTGGCTTGGTTTCCAAAAGCTGCCAGGATCGGCTCCGGGATCGGCCCGAGAGCCGCCGAGTCTCCCTGCAAGGTCCCGCAAAACTTCCCCGGCACCGTTGTCTCCCCTGGTACCAGTGTTGATTTAGGCTACGCCCCCTGCCAGCGACACCGCGGGAGACAGCAGTGGCCCTCTCCTCCTCCTCGGGGAAGGAGAGGAGCCACGGGAACAGCAGCCGTGACTCAGAGCCGTCTCTGTCACAACACGCGTTTCCCAGACGTCCCGATGCTGCAGATGCCCGGGACGGGCGGCTCCGGCGGCCCCGCAGCAGCAGGCGCTGGCGGCCGGCCCTCCCGCTCCCCCGGCGGGGCCACAGCCTTCCGCGCAGC